>NW_025161458.1:0-1556 GCF_004010195.1 Chiloscyllium plagiosum
TTTGCAATTTATTAATTGAAGTGCACAGTTCCACAATCTTGTGATCTTCTTGATCTTGGGAAGCAATCTATGGGAGTTGCAGTAAGTGTTACAGAAAAAATGTAAGAGAACTTTTGACCAGAGAAAAGCAAAACATATGTTTGTGAAATAGGTTATGCTCATGTTACAAACTGATTTTTAAAAAATAATGTATCCAGTCATTCGATGGACTTGCAAATGGTGTTTAGTGGACACTTTACTGCATCTTTAGCTTCTCTTTGTCTTTTCTCTGCATGACTCCATAAATTTACACGTGTTTGTGCAACAGCTGAACAGTTTCAACATAATTCCACATTCCTGCAAAAGAAACTTGGGACAGTAAACCCGCCAATAGCTAAATAACTGCTCTTTGCAAATCGCCATCGAACATATTTATACCGTAGGTTATCCAGAGCAAGTTGAAACTGCCCAAAACTGACGGAAGTAAAATGATGGACATTTTGTTTCTCTCGCCCATTCTCTGGGTGGCTCATTCCCTTCGTTACCTTGGCCGTCCAGTCTCTGACATGCTGTGATAGTCATTAGAACATGTCCGACAGTGAAAACATTCAACAACACAATGAAAATAAAAGGAATATGATAGGTCAGAATACGTGTCAAAATGTCTGATGATGTCGAGCCAGGCGACGTGTAGAAACATAAATTTCTGCTCCAAAAGCATGGCGTTATCTATTATGGAAAATGTCTTAAATATAAAATCAAATGGGATGTTTTTAACACACATCAAAGAGCATGCAATTCTTCTCACTACACCAGCTCTTTTTGCAGTGAATTGTTTCAGCTCCTGATAAAAAATGACCACACATCTCTCAACGGTAAATGCGACTGCCTGCCAAGTTGAGCTGTCCATGGCTGCATTAGTGACGACAATGGTACTACTGCAGCTCAGAGCGGTTATCAGAAAACCAATCAGGAAACGTATAGCACGAATCCGATTCAATATCATTGCAGTGATTACAACGCCAAGATTCGCCACTGTCATGAACAACATGAAGGTAATGACATAGGTACAGAGACCACGTCTCCCTCCGGAAATGATAACAAGAGCCATTACATTCGCTATTTGGGAAAGAAAGAGCCATATAGTCTTCTGGACTGCAAAACAATGATAGAGTTGTGCACCACAGCTAATTTCGCAGACTTCCTGCCATAACTTGACACAGTCGGCGAATGATGATAATTAACGTTGTCAGCATGGACGTGGCTTGCCATGAATTCCTATGATATCACTTTAATCAAGGGCAAAATTACCCTTTGTTTAACACGTATTAGCTCAGTTAATGGATCTGTCTCCTTCCACGTTGAGCAGAGTTACAAAGATTGCTGATAATGGCATTCCTCGCACTCAGAACAGTGCAATTGTCAGGACATAAGTACAATGTCAGTTGTCCGAATTGAATTGTTGCAAGTGGTTCAAGGTAAGATATAATAGGCAGAAACGTTTTGTACATGTGTAAAAGCAACACCAAAATGGAGTGAACTTATTGTGTATATGTATATTCTGGATGTACAATAGG
>NW_025161459.1:0-1556 GCF_004010195.1 Chiloscyllium plagiosum
GGACATTTGCATGCAAGCATTTCCCCGTTTTTCGCAGAGTTATCTGTTTTCTTCTCATTCATTTCCTATATGTCACACAAGTGAGTTCTCACTCGCTCCTGATGTAAGTGTGAGTGTGATCTGAACTTCTGTACATATCCACAGCACAAATGTACTCGGCGTCCATGTGACACATTAATTTGATTCATGAAGTTGTGGGCAGACGTGTCGCCCAACACTGTGGGTCTGAAGGTTATCAGCGTTTGGCTGTGTAGACGTACTATTCCCACTTCGCCATTGAACTGGATCACTGCCACTGAGTCCATAATCCACTTGCAGAAGGCAAACCAGCATTACAACTCCAATATTCTGCTTCATTGCTTATGCAAAGCTCAAAATTATGTCATTTTTTTCTGTTCTTAATGGTTATCAGCTTATTCTGGTGTTTGATGTGAATTTCGTTCGTCCAAAGTTTGTATTTATCATGATTGTTGCCTTTGAAAATATTCCATGCAAACACTTCGACTCAAGTACTTTTCCAAACGCACATTTTCCCACAGATGATCATAGTTTTAACAGACAAACAAAGGACCACGGCTACAACTTAGATTTATCATTTTTCCTTTTCTTCCCGCGCAAGGGTTTGTCAAATGGGGGGCAGAGATCATTTGGGATTGGACGCTGGCTTTCGTTAATTATTTTATTGCAATCCGGACAGGTTTAAGTCATATCTGAAAAGGAATCCATATTACTGACCCTTTACCCACACTTGCAGGCCATCTGGCCCTACTAGCCAGCCCCGCCATTAAATAAGATCATGGGGAGTGTTTTCATGACCCCTGCACCACTTACACGCCCTCACGCTGTAAGATTTAATCCCTTTATGGCTGAAACAAAATCCATTTTAGTTTTCATGCCACTTACTGAAGTCTCGTCAACGACTTTACTAAGCCAGGAATTCCATGGCTTCACAAGTCTCTGGGTGAAGAAGTTCCTTCTCAATTCATTCCTGAATCTGCTCCCCTTAACTTTGAGGCTATGCCCTCTTTCCAAGAACTTAAAAGCATACTGCATCATCCTCAACAGAATCCATTTGAAATTCCGCTTTTGCCCCATTTTGTTCTGCGTTTGCCAAAGCACAGAGTCTCCCTCTCTGACTGAAGAAACTGTGACTTCATGCCGACAATTTCTTGTTGCCATGCAGAATGATTAGCAGTGCGCACTTCCTGTTCAAGCTGTACTTGATTCAGGACTTTAAGTGTTCCTTGGAATTGTTATATTTACTTTCCAACTCCTGAGTTTTACTATCTAACTTCTGAACGACTTCCACATCTCTCCGACATTTCTGTACACAATCCCGAATGGATTGATAATTTAAGAGATTAACTATATTCGACCGTTTGAAAATATCTTTCACTTTATTCTTTAAATTATCTCCGTGTTGTCCGACATAAAAATAACACCTTCCTGACTAATAATCTCCAGGGCATCAGTTTTCTGTCTTCGCCCTGCAATATCTGACTAATTTCTCATATTTTAGCTCCAACTGACTTACTGCAGTGTTTATCGGCATTAAC
>NW_025161460.1:0-1556 GCF_004010195.1 Chiloscyllium plagiosum
TGTGTGTGTGTATGTGTGAGTGTGTATGTCTGTGTGTGTGTCTACAGGCGGGTTTAGCAAGCAGTTAGAGTTTTAATCAGTGCCGTTATCTGTCAATGGTTCATAATTATTTACCTGTGGTAAAACCTATTTATTATTGGTAATTACGAATGAATATTAATTGTAATAATTAGTCATTCTTATGAAGAATCTGATTTGTGCTTTCTGTCAAACTGGGTCAAAAAGACAGGGAAGTTATGGAATTTCAATATAATTTTCTCAAAATGTGAACCTGTTTTGTTCACTCGTTGCTGGGTCAGGCCAGCATTTATTGCCCCATCCCTAATTACCCCAGGGGGCAGTTAAGAATCAACCCCATTGCTGTGGGTCTGGAGTCCCATGTAGGCTGGACCAGGAAAGGATGGCAGCTTCCTTCCCTAAAGGACATGAGTGAACCCGTTGGGTTTTCCCAACAATCAGGAATAGATTCATGATCATATTTGACATTCCAGGAATAGAAGGGCTTGGTTTCTGGCCATGCCCAGCGAGGGGAGAAATATCTCATCTCTCTGTCCTCTTGATGACATGCATAGTGTGCTCAGGCCCTTCGTCCGGATCATTTCCTGTGGCACAGGAACATTGAACATAGGCTCAAGCCCCAGCCCATGAGCTCAGTGCCGAGAGAGAATCTGATTTGTACTGTCCAGGAGGTGAACCTCCCGATCCTGAAGGTGAACATGTCATCGGCCTGTCGTACTGAGCAGTCCTGCTGCCTCGCTTCATGCCAGGTCCACACTCGACAGCAATTGGAACAGATGGCAGCTCAGTTACAGAGAGAGAGAGAGAGAGTCAGACAGACAGTGTGTGTGTGAGAGAGGGCAACAGAAAGAGAGAGAGAGAGAGAGAGTGAAAGAGTCATACACACAGAGAGAGAATGTGAAAGACAGAGATGATTAGAGAAGGAATGATAAACGATTGTGTAAGAGAGAGGGAAAGAGAAGGAACATGCAAGAGAGAGTGAAACCTAGACAGAGAGACTAGTGTGAAGAACACTGCCTGCTGAATACCACTGAACAAACTGAACTGGGTGGAACAGAAAGCAGTGTTCTTCATCAGCAACACAATCTTCACACAGACTCACTGCACCAACGACAAGCACCAGTGTGAACCAGTGACAAATCAGCACAAAGTACTCACTTGTCTCCGGTATCTAGACAACATCAGTAACACAGACCAGCACCAGCTATCAATCACTGAGAGCAGAATACATGGACTTAACTCCATCAGACAATAAAATCAAAAAATACAGCACAGGAAATATGGATTTAAAAGATTTTTAGAATACACACTGAGAGACACAGAGAGGTAAACTCAATCTCACTGCAGGATTACGGACTAATGCACTCTGTGGCAGAGCAGTGAGGTACAGAGCAGTGAGGGTCAGCGCAGTGAGGTACAGAACAGTGAGGGTCAGAGCAGTGTGCGACAGACCAGTGAGGTCCAGAGCAGTGAGGTCCAGAGCAGTGAGGTCCAGAGCAGTGAGGGTCAGAGCAGTGAGGGTCAGAGCAGTGAGGTGC
>NW_025161461.1:0-1556 GCF_004010195.1 Chiloscyllium plagiosum
GCATCCGAGGAGCAGGAAAATCGAAGTTTCAGAAAAAAGCGCTTAATCAGGAATAGTCTTTTTGTTGGCCAGGGTGGTCAGGTTTGTGGATCTTGGGAAAGAGGTAGAATCGGGCGGTGCGGAGATCCCGGTCTATGAGGTTGCAAGATATGGGTGGGAGATCTCCCGAGATGAAGAGGTTATCTATGGTCTGGGAGATGATGGCGTGGTGATGGGAGTGGGATCATGATCGAAGGGCGGTAGGAGGAGGTGTCTTCGAGTTGGCGTCTATCTTCAGTGGTGTAGAGATCAGTGTGCCAAACTACAACTGCACCAACTTTATCTGCGGTTTTGATGGTGAGGATGGGATTGGATCAGAGGGAGTGGAGGGCTGTGTGATGTGAGGGTGACAGGTTGGAGTGGGGGAGGGGTAGACAGGTTGAGGCGGTTGATGTCTCGGCAGCAATTGGAAATGAAGAGATATAGGGCAGGTAATAGGCCAGCACGGGGTATCCAGCTGGATGGAGTGTGTTGGAGGCGGGCAAATGGGACCTCGGAAGGTGAGTGGGAGTCCTGATTCTAAAAGTGAGCTCGGAGTGGGAGGCAGCGGAAAAGGTGTTCAATGTCATGGCGTGTATTAAATTCATTGATGCGTGGGTACAGGGGCATAAAATGAGGCCTTTGCTAAGGACGAATCGTTCGTCCACAGTGAGGGAGAGGTCAAGGGGAATGGTGAAAACCCTGCATGGCTGGGAGCTCAGACTTGGTGTAGGTGTGGAAGAGGCAGTGGGGGCGGAGCCGTAATATGGAGTGGGCGTGTTGTTAGGCGGAATGGGGGTGGAGTCATGCGTAGGGGTGGTGTTCCCTTCAGGGTTCTGGTGGCGGGGATGGTGACAGAGTGATCTGTTGGGGGCGTGTCAGCAGAATGAAGATGAGTGGCGTTAGTGGGGAAATGATTCGTGGCGACCACAACAGTGGGCGGTGGGTGGTGGGCGGAAGTCATTGAGGGTGTGACATCGGCGATGATGTGAGGAGCAGAGGTGATATCACGTGTAGAGCATGAGGAATTGTAAGGGGCGGAAGTGGCTGTAAAAGCGGCCATGATTGGGGCGTAAGTGACGTTATCATTCACTGTGTGGATGGTCGCTGCAGCCGCCACATGTCTAATGGCATCCGAGCAGTTCAGAGGCCGGGGGAATCTTCTGGAATGCTTGAGGGGAGCTGCTCATAGGGGTGGATATATAAAAGTTTGTTGTGCTTACAGTTTTTGACGTTTGAGATGGTGTTGAAATACTGTTTGATGAGAGTATGAATTCTCCTGAGAATATAGTATAGAAGGGGTCCTTTGCAGTTCTAAGAGAGTGTGGCCCTCAAGTGTGGCAGGCCTGACTATAGAGAGGTTAGGTGCCAGTGCATGGCTGCGAGTGTGAATCAAAGGGTCTTGAGGGAGAACTGTTGCTGGTGGTTTTGACTCTGTAGTCAACTGTTTGTCCTGTTTGGTTCCGAACTCTGCTGGTTTAAACGTGGTCTGGAGTCTTTGTGGAATGAGTGGCTTACGGAGGCAGGCACTGAGAAAG
>NW_025161462.1:0-1557 GCF_004010195.1 Chiloscyllium plagiosum
TTTGTGACCCAACTCTAGATTGAGAATGTGTACTTAGTTACAACATCTGGGTCTGTCACATGAACAACAAATGGAGCAGAGACTGCAGAGAGGGGAAGCTCTGAAACCATGGAGTGAGTGTGTCGGGGGAACGGCATGTGCTCTATCACCCCGGGTTTTCCAAGACCAGTTTCCCAAGCTACAATTAACCCAGGAGCAGAGTGTGAGGAGATCCTGATTGAACAAGGAGCTGGTCACACAGCAGTGTTACCTCCTAAAGCATGACCTGCAGCTTCACATCAGGGGGAGGACGGTGCTGCCAGTGACTGTTAGGGTCACTGTTTCAGTCCACTTCTAAGATCTGGAACTTTCCAGGCAGGACTGGTGACATATCCGTCATTTCCCAGTATGACAACATCAATGTCACTATTCAGAGACACAGGATATAAATGGTGGATGAGGTGAATACAATGTTTTCTCCCTCAGCAGGGAACTGTCGTGTGTATCCTTGTTTTCCCAGTAAAGCAGGATTCCCAATGATGTGCATGGCTCTACGGGTCCCCATGTCATTGAGGAGATGGAAGGGAACTGAAGGACATCTCACTCCATTAATGTTACAGTGCGCCCATGCACAGGACATCATATTGGTGAATACCCACTGTCCTGGCAGCAGCCGCAACCTCTTCATTCAGAAGCAGTCAGACCATTCCTTCATCATCGGTCTCCATGTAGAAAGAAATGAATGGATCAACTCCAATTGCTGAGTAAGAGCCATGTGTGGCTGAATGGACTCTTCATCCTGCTGGTGTACAAAATCGCTGGGTTGACATTCTTTCTGGTGTTCTCATGTTGTCGTCTCCAAGGCCAGTATGACCTCGTCCTGTTGATGCGTTAGAGGGTTGGGGGATTATGGAATCTTCCTGTTGCTGTGTCTGTTGCTTGTGAGATTTTCTCCATATCTCCCGTTATGTTGGTAGAGTAGAGAAGGACAATGAATTTTCAACAATGCTGTGTATTCCCCCAGACAGCTGAGACTGCTCTACCCTGGGTGGGAACCCTGCAGCAATCTGGTGAAGCGTTGCTGCTGCTGCAAAGGATCTTAGTGAGATCACATCTGCAATTTAAATAACAGGCTGGAGAAACTGAACTGTCTCCTCATGCATCCCTGAGATAGGACCTACGGAGTGATTGGTCTTCTCCTGTTCCCTTACAACGTGTCTGAATTACTTCCGCCTTTCTCATAAAAATGTCTCAGATAGATTGTATCCTTATCCAATTCAGGCTCAGTGGGGCTGAATGGCCTCCTGTTATCCCAGCGTAACAATCCCGAGTCACTGTGTGGCCTCTTCCAGCTCCTGTGTAACAGAATTGACAGGGCTGAATGGACTAATCTTGTTGCTGTGTAATAGGATACTAGTCCGTTATGGTCTGCTCTGGGTCCAGTGTTATAGTCTTGAGGGGCTGATTGGCCTCCTCCTGTAAATGCATATCAGACTCCAAGGGATGAATAGCCTTCTCCTGTTCTGGTGTAACAGTGTTGAAGGTCTGAATATCCTTCTGTTGTCTCTGCGTAACAGG
>NW_025161463.1:0-1557 GCF_004010195.1 Chiloscyllium plagiosum
ATTTCTAATAAAAATATCTATTAAAAAAAAATGCTTCGGATGGAAAACTCTTTAACCTCAGTCATCTCTGTGCCAAAACCAAACTAACTTCCCTACATGAACATCATTTACAATATGCCTATAGCTGCAGTATCATTGCTCACTTTGCACTGGGTTTGCCAGCCAGTCTAAAACTCTTCAATCTTGCACCAGAAACTTTTAACCCTATCCTTGAATTTGGCCAAAAGTAAATTCAAATATCAGCCCATTCCTAGCCAACCAAATATTCCACCTTCTTTCTATCTTAATTTTTAAAAATTGGTGTGAATTTCAAAAGTCTTGCTCGGCCAACTTCAAACTATTTGAAGAAATAAGAGAGGGATGGAGACAAGGGGTAATATCAATTTAAAATAAAAATGATTCTTCTTTAGAAAGTGGACACCTCTGTCTGAGCCAGCCTTTATTGTCCAACCCTCTGTGCCCTAAATAAGATGGTGGTGAGCTGCTTTCTTGAACCACTGTAGTCCATGGGAGTATGTACATCCCCACTGCAGTTAGGGAGGGAGTTCCAGAATTTTAATTCAGTGATACTGCAGGAACGGTGACATATTTCAAAGTGAGGATAGTGAGTGGCTTGGAGGGGAACTTGAAGGTTGTGGTGTTTCCTTGTATTCACTGCCCTTGTCCTTAGAGATGGTTGAGGTCATGGATTTTGACGGCGCTGTCAAAGGAGCCTTGGAAAGTGTATCATGCAGATGGTACATACTGCCGCCATTTATGCGTGATGGTGTATGAAATGAGTATTTAAAGTGGTGGATAGGATGCCAGTCAGATCCTGGATGATGCAGAGCTGTGTGTATTGTTGGAGCTGCACTCATCCAGGCAGGTGGGGAGTAGTCCATCACACTCTTGACTTTTACTTTGTAAATGATAGACAGGTTTTGGGGAGAGAGAGTGGAGTTACTCACTGTAGGATTGACAGCCTCTGATCTGCTCTTATAGCCAAATATTTATATTCCTGTCTAATCAGGAATTGGAAAAAAATTATCAATTTTGCTTCCAATTTTCATCATTCCCTCACCTTGCACCCCTGACTCCTCCCTTGTGTTCCTTGACATTTCTGTTTCCATTTCTGGGGATAGTCTGCCCACCAATATCAACTACAAACCCCACCGATGCCCACAATTTCATCCACCAATCCTGCTTCCTATAAATACACCATTTCCTCTGTCTCCATCACATCTGTTCTGACAGGAGCACCTCAGAAAAGTCCACCTTTCTCCTCAAATAAAGATTCTCTGCCTCCGTGGTTGGCAGGGCCCTCGACCGTGTGTGATGCACTTCCTCCACTTCTGCTCTCACCTTTTCTCTCCCCTCACACTACGTTGAGAAGGTTCCCCCATCCTCATTTCATGTCCCCCACCCTTCCCTCTCCCAGTGTCCACATCCAGAGGATCACAAGCTGCCGTTTCGATACCACCACCAGACACACATTCCTTTCCCCTTCCTTGTTAGCCTTCCGTAAGGTCTGTTCCCTCTGGGAGACCCTGGTCCACTCCTCCTTCGCTCACAATACAT
>NW_025161464.1:0-1557 GCF_004010195.1 Chiloscyllium plagiosum
TCTATGTGTTTCTACCCACCAATCTTCATCTCTGTCTCTCTCTATCCCTGTGCGCTTTTGTCTTCCTTTCTCTCTTCCTCCTATTCTCTGTATAATACTGTCTTCCTTCCTTCATCCGTCCAGCCCTCTATCTTTCTCTCAGTCTCTCACACTCTCTGGACAGCTCGGACCATCAAACATTCACCTCACAGTCTTTGTCTTTACATTCTGTGTCACTACCATCGTACCCCAGCATGTCTCTTTCTTTATCCCTTTACCTTTATCCCTGAGTCTCTTTCTCTCTCATTGTCTCTCTGTCTGTCGATCCCACTGTTGTCTGTCTATCTGAGTCTCTATCTCTGTGTGTGTGTGAGTGTCTGTGTGTGTGAGTATGTCTCTCTCTCTCTCTGTCCGTCTCAATGTGTATCTGTCTCCATCTGAGGGTCTGTGTGCGTGTGTGTATATATCTGTGTGTTTGTGCACGCACGTGTGCGTGTTTATATATATATGTCTGTGTGTGTGTGTGTATATATGTCTCCCTCTGTCTGTGGGTGTGCGCGTGCGCGCGTGTGTATATATATCTGTGTGTGTGTGTGTGTGTGTGTGTGTGGTGTGTGTATTGTCACCCCCTGTGTGTGTGTGCGTGCGCGCGTGTGTATATATATCTGTGTGTGTGTGTGTCTCTTTCTGTCTGTCTGTCCCTGTCTCTGTCCCACTCCCTATTTTGCTCACTATCCAGGTATCTATCTCCCTTTATCCCTTTATCAGTCTCTCTATCCACCTCCCTGTTTCTCCTTCTCTCGATCTGTGATTCTCTCTATAATCCTAACGTTAATATAATTGGATAATCTCTCCCGTATTTCTCAAGGCCAGCTCTGTATGGAAGGGGTCCCAATCTCAGCAGTGGCCTGGGGTGATTGGAGAGGGTGGGATCTGAGGTTGTTCGGATAGGCAGCTGATTGGTGTAGGAGGTGGGAGACAGGAATAAATCTGTTTGATGAGCTGAGCACTCCGCAAGTCAATAACGTTCATGTCGTGAGGGTTACTTGGGGTGTAGGTTTGCTCGCTGAGCTGTAGGTTTGATATCCAGATGTTTCATTACCTGGCTAGGTAACATCATCAGTGGGGACCTCCAAGTGAAGCGAAGCTGTTGTCTCCTGCTTTCTGGATGGGGTCCTGGATGGGGTTCCTGGGGTTTGTGGTGATGTCATTTCCTGGTTGTTTTCGGAGGGGTTGATAGATGGCATCTAGATCTATGTGTTTGTTTATGGCATTGTGGTTGGAGTGCCAGGCCTCTAGGGATTCTCTGGCATGTCTTTGCTTAGCCTGTCCCAGGATAGATGTGTTGTCCCAGTGGAAATGGTGGGTTTTTTCATCCGTGTGTAGGGCTACGAGGGAGAGAGGGTCGTGTCTTTTTGTGGCTAGCTGGTGTTCGTGTATCCTGGTGGCTAACTTTCTTCCTGTTTGTCCTAGTGTTCGTGGCAGGGTTACTGTTAACCAGAAACTGGACCCACCACATAAACACAGCGGCTCCAAGGGCAGGTTAGAGGCTGGGAATCCTGCAGCGAGTAACTCCCC
>NW_025161465.1:0-1557 GCF_004010195.1 Chiloscyllium plagiosum
ACTCAGATAGTACTCCCTTAAGACCTCAGAAAGGGCTCCCTCAATTCCTCAGAAAGTGCTCCCTCAATATATCAAAACGTGCTCCCTCAATTCCTCAGAAAGTGCTCCCTCAATATATCAAAACGTGCACTCTCAGTACCTCAGATAGTGCTCCCTCAATACCTCAGAAAGTGCTCCCTCAGTACCTCAGAAAGTGCACCCACAATACCTCAGATAGTGCTTCCTCAAAACCCAGATAGTTCTACCTCAATACCTCAGTTCGTACTCCCTCAATAACACAGATAGTGCTCCCTCAGTACCTCAGAAAGTGCTCCCTCTCAGAAAGTGCTCCCTCAATACCTCAGAAAGTGCTCCCTCAATACCTCAGATAGTGCTTCCTCATTACAACAGATAGTACTCCCTCAATACCTCAGATAGTACTCCCTCAGTACCTCAGATAGTGCGCCATCAGTACCTCAGAAGGTGCTCTCTCAATGCCTCTGAAAGTGCTCCCTCAATTCCTCAGATATTGCTGCCTCAATAACTCAGATATTTCTCCCTCAATATCTCAGAAAGTGCTCCCTCAATACGTCAGATCGTTCTCCCTCAATATCTCAGATAGTTCTCCCTCAATACCTCAGAATAAGCTCCCACAATACCTGAGAATGTGCTCCCTCAATGGCTCAGATATTTCTCCCTCAGTACATCAGATAATGCACTCTCAATTCCTCAGATAGTTATCCCTCAATACCTCAGATAGTGCTCCCTCAGTACCTCAGACAGTGCTCCCTCAATAGCTCAGAAAGTGCTCTCTCATGTACATCAGAAAGTACTCCCTCAGTACCGTCGAATGTGTTCCCTGAGTACCTCAGAAAGTGCTCCCTCAATAGCTCAGATAGTGCTCCCTCAATACCTCAGAAGATGCTCCCTCAATATCTCAAAAATGTGCTCCCTCGGTACCTCAGAAAGTGCTCCCTCAATACCTCAGATAGTGCTTCCTCATTACATCAGACAGTACTCCCTCAATACCTCAGATAGTGCTCCCTCAATATCTCAAAAATGTGCTCCCTCAGTACCTCAGATAGTGCTCCCTCAATACCACAGAAAGTGCTCCCTCAGTACCTCAGAAATTGCTCCCTCAAGACTTCAGGAAGTGCTCCCACAATACCTCAGATATTGCTTCCACAGTACAATAGATAATGCTTTCTCAGTACCTCAGATAGTTCTCCCTCTGTTCATCAGATAGTGCTCCCTAAATACCTCAGAAAGTGCTCCCTCAATGCCTCAGATAGTTCTTCCTCGGTACCTCACATAGTTCTCCCTGAGTTCCTCAGATAGTACTCCCTATATCCCGCAGAAAGTGCTCCCTCAATACCTCAGATAGTTCTCCCTCAGTACCGCAGATAGTGTTTCCACAGTACATCCGATAGTGCTCCCTCAATAACTCAGAAAGTGCTCCCTCAGTACCACAGATAGTTCTCCCTCAATGCCTCAGATAGTGCTTCCTCAGTACATCAGAAAGAGCTCCCTCAATACCTCAGGTAGTGCTACCTCAGTACCTCAGATAGTTCTCCCTCA
>NW_025161466.1:0-1557 GCF_004010195.1 Chiloscyllium plagiosum
GTGCTAGGATAGGAATTCATGCAGTGTGGGTCATTGCTGCTAGGACGGGAGTTCATGCAGTGTGGGTCAATGCTGTTAGGACGGGAGTTCATGCAGTGTGGGTCAACGGTGCTAGGTTGGGAGTTCATGCACTTGTGGGTCATTGCTGCTAGGACGGGAGATCATGTAGTTTGGGTCAATGCTGCTTGGACGTGAGTTCATGCAGTGTGGGTCAACGGTGCTAAGATGGGAGTTCATGCACTTGTGGGTCATTGCTGCTAGGACGGGAGGTCATGTAGTTTGGGTCAATGCTGCTTGGACGTGAGTTCATGCAGTGTGGGTCAACGGTGCTAAGATGGGAGTTCATGCAGTGTGGGTCAATGCTGCTAGGACGGGAGTTCATGCAGTGTGGGTCAATGCTGCTCGGATGGGTGTTCATGCAGTGTGGGTCAATGCTGCTAGGATGGGGGTTCATGCAGTGTGGGTCAATGCTGCAAGGAAAGGAGTTCATGCTGTGTGGGTCAATGGTGCTAGGATGTCGGTTCATGCAATGTGTGTCAATCCTGCTAGGACGGAGGTTCATGCATTGTAGGTCAATGCTGCTCGGATGGGAGTTCATGAAGTGTGGGTCAACGCTGCTAGGATGGGGGTTCATGCAGTGTGGGTCAATGCTGCTAGGACGGGGGTTCATGCAGTGTGGGTCAATGATGCTAGGGTAGGAGTACATGCAGTGTGGGTCAGTGGTGCTAGGATGGGAGTTCATGCAGTGTGGGTCAATGCTGCTAGGACTGTAGTTCACGCAGTGTGGGTCAATGCTGCTAGGATGGGGGATCATGCAGTGTTGGTCAATGATGCTAGGACAGGAGTTCATGCAGTGTGGGTCAGTGGTGCTAGGATGGGAGTTCATGCAGTGTGGGTCAATGCTGCTAGGACTGTAGTTCACGCAGTGTGGGTCAATGCTGCTAGGACGGGAGTTCATGCAGAGTTGGTCAATGCTGCTAGGACGGGTGGTCATGCAGTGTGGGTCAATGCTGCTAGGACGGGAGTTCATGCAGTGTGGGTCAATGCTGCTAGGATGGGGGATCATGCAGTGTTGGTCAATGATGCTAGGACAGGAGTTCATACAGTGTGGGTCAATGCTGCTAGGATGGGAGTTCATGCAGTGTTGGTCAATGCTGCTAGGATGGGGGTTCATGCAGTGTGGGTCAACGCTGCTAGGACCGGGGTTCATGCAGTGTGGGTCAATGCTGCTAGGACGGGAGTTCATGCAGTGTAGGTCAATGCTGCTAGGACGGGGGTTCATGCAGTGTGGGTCAATCCTGCTAGGAAGGGAGTTCATGCAGTGTTAGTCAATGCTGCGAGGACAGGAGTTCATGCAGTGTGGGTCAATGCTGCTAGGACGGGGGTTCATGCAGTGTGGGTCAACGGTGCTAGGTTGGAAGTTCATGCACTTGTGGGTCATTGCTGCTAGGACGGGAGGTCATGTAGTTTGGGTCAATGCTGCTTGGACGTGAGTTCATGCAGTGTGGGTCAACGGTGCTAAGATGGGAGTTCATGCACTTGTGGGTCATTGCTGCT
>NW_025161467.1:0-1557 GCF_004010195.1 Chiloscyllium plagiosum
GGGGGAGATTGGCGTCAGTGACTGTGGGGCTGCTTTACATCAGAAAGAGGTGATTGGTGTCAGTGTCTGTGTGGCTGGTTTATAACAGACAAGTGGAGATTGGTGTTAGTGACTGTGGGGCTGGTTTATATCAGACAGAGGGAGATTGGTGTCAGTGTTTGTGGGTCTGGTTTATATCAGACATGGGGAGATTGGTGTCAGTGACTGTGGGGCTGGTTTATATCAGACAAGGGGAGATTGGTGTCAGTGACTGTGGGGCTGGTTTATATCAGACATGGGGAGATTGGTGTCAGTGACTGTGGGTCTGGTTTATATCAGACAAGGGGAGATTGGTGTCAGTGACTGTGGGGCTGGTTTATATCAGACATGGGGAGATTGGTGTCACTGACTGTGGGGCTGGTTTATATCAGACATGGGGAGATTGGTGTCAGTGACTGTGAGGCTGGTTTTTATCAGACATGGGGAGATTGGTGTCAGTGACTGTGGGGCTGGTTTATATCAGACAGGGCGAGACTGGTGTCAGTGACTGTGGGTCTGGTTTATATCAGACAGGGAAAATTGGTGTCAGTTTCTGTGGGCCTGGTGAATATCAGACAGTGGGAGATTGGTATCAGTGACTGTGGGGCTGATTTATATCAGACCGGGGGAGATTTGTGTCAGTATCTGTGGGCTGGTTTAAATCAGACAGGTGAGATTGGTGTCAGTGTCTGTGGGGCTGGTTTATATCAGACAGGGGGAGATTGGTGTCAGAGACTGTGTGGCTCGTTTATATCAGACAGAGCGAGATTGGTGTCAGTGTCTGAGGGGTTGGTTTATATCTGACAGGGGAGATTGGTGTCAGTGTCTGTGGGGCTGGTTTATATCAGACAGGGAGAGATTGGTGTCAGTGTCTGTGGGGCTGGTTAATATCAGACATGGGGAGATTGGTGTCAGTGACTGTGGGGCTGGTTTATATCAGACAAGGTGAGATTGGTGTCTGAGACTGTGTGGCTCGTTTATATCAGACAGGAGGAGATTGGTGTCAGTGTCTGTGGGGCTGGTTTATATCAGACAGGGGCAGATTCGTGTCAGTGACTGTGGGGCTTGTTTGTATCAGACAGGGGGAGATTGGCGTCAGTGACTGTGGGGCAGGTTTATATCAGACAGGGGGAGATTGGTGTCAGTGTCTGAGGGGTTGGTTTATATCTGACAGGGGAGATTGGTGTCAGTGACTGTGGGGCTGGTTTATATCAGACAGGTGGAGATTGGTGTCAGTGACTGTGGGGCAGGTTTATATCAGACTGGGGGTGATTGGTGTCAGTGTCTGTGGGGCTGGTTTATAACAGACAGGGGGAGATTGGTGTCAGTGACTGTGGGGCAGGTTTATATCAGACAGGTGGTGATTGGTGTCAGTGTCTGTGGGGCTGGTTTATATCAGACCAGGGGAAATTGGTGTCAGTGTTTGTGGGCCTGGTTTATATCAGACAGCGGGAGATTGGTGTCAGTGACTGTGAGGCTGGTTTATATCAGACAGAGGGCGATTGGTGTCAGTGTCTTTGGGGCTGGTTTATATCAGAC
>NW_025161468.1:0-1557 GCF_004010195.1 Chiloscyllium plagiosum
AGCAGGTGGCAGATCTGCTTAGAAAATATAAATACAAAGGGAAAGTTTACAGACATAGGGCATGTAAGAGGATGCAATATTAAGGTACACAGGATCCTCTTAGTCCGTGATGCTGAAAGATCAAGAGATATATATTCAGAAGGACTATGTCCAGAAAAGGTAATGCTAAAGGGAATTCACCTTGAGACAAAAAGCGCATAATGATGTAAAGTGAGGATAGAGTGTCCAGAAAGGTGTGGAGAAATTGTGGTTGGAGTATTGGACAAACTCTCAGCTCCAGGAATACAAGCTATCCTTGCAAAAAATTACAGCTGATTCAGCGGTAGGAGTACTGCCTACACTGGTTGAAAGCCAGTGGAGACGCAGGCAACTGAAGAAATGCAGGAGTCTTATCCTGGAAGTTTCCTGAGTGTGGGTAACGAATCCCCAATGCCACCAGTTGAAACAGGAGATATCAAAAATGTAAAGATAAGGAAGCTGAAGTGGCATTTACAGAGACTTTGTTCTATCACATAGTTGTGAAAAAAACTATTGAGCAAACAGGGAATCATGCAAATATTTTAGTTCTTTTAAACTAATTGAGTTAAAGCAGAAAGATAAAAGATTAAAGCAGTTTTATCAAAAAGCACATACGTTAGGGATTTTGAATGTATCCCTGAGTGTTATTACCCTAAAACGTATGTCCAAATGAGCAAATTCGAGACTATCACATATTCATGGAGATGATAAATTGGCAGAAGTTCATCAAGTCGTATTTCCAATGGAATACAGAAAAGAGGTGATGTGAATGGCGCATGAGCTACCACCAAGAAGTCATTTAGGAGTGAGGAAAACACAGGATGAAACACAGAGACACTTTTACTCGCCTGGACTGCAACAGAATGTAGTTGAATTTTGCCAGACGTGTCATTCATGTCGAGAAATTGGGGAAAAAACACAAGTGGTAATAAAACCTGCGCCTTTCTTAACTATTCCTGCATTTGAAGAACATTTTACAAGAGTCTTAATTGATTGGCTAGGTCCCCGACCTCAAACAAAAAGGTGGGCACCAGTATTTGTTAACAATAATGGATGAATCGACTAGATTTCCAGAGGCCATCCCCAGATGCAGTATCACAACTAAAAGAATTGCAAAGGAATTACTCTTTTAAAAACGAGACACGGACTACCAACAGAGATATAGTAAGGTCAAGGTTCAAACCTCACATCTAATTTGTTCACTATGATGTCTTAGGAATAAAGTAATTCAAATCGACTGCATACTATCCAAAATTCTAGTGCAGGGAGCACTAGAAAGGTGACATTAAATATTAAAGACCATGTTGAGAGCTGAAGATCAGGATTATTCAGATGATTAGGGTAAGGGAATTTCCATTTGCGCTTTTTGTGATCAGAGATGCACCAAATTAACAGAGCAAATTCAATCCATTTGAATTAATTTTTTTTGGCATTAAGTGAGAGAACTATTAATATTGATTAAGGAGAAAATACTAAATCAGAATTCAAAGACCACACATTTGGACTAGGTCTCAAACGTTAGGGAACGATTAATAGTGC
>NW_025161469.1:0-1557 GCF_004010195.1 Chiloscyllium plagiosum
GTTAAGGAAGGAAATCTTTAGTCCTTACCCAGTCACTCTTGATCCACAGTAATGTGGTTAACTCGTAAGTGCCCTCTGAAATGGAACTTGGTTTTTCTGGGAGACAAAGTGCCACATCCCATGAATGAATAAAGGAAAATATTCAGCAGAAAACTGTCACTGAAGTGAAGATTGTGATCTAATGATAATGGTTAAGTAACCCAGAGATCTAGGTCTTCTGAGAACAAAACTTCAAATTCCATCATGATCCCAGTAAGGATAAAACATCTTTGAAAGCTGTTCTGAAAGTCCGGTCTTCACAATGACACCTTCTGACACTCACTGCTTTCCTTCAGTCCAAATTGTCTGTGCTGACCAGATATCCTAAATTAACACAGTTCTATTTGCCAGCACTTCGCCAATATCCCTCTCAATTCTCCCTACTACCAGACGTCTTTTAAAATGCTGTAATTACACCAGCCTCCACCATTATCTGGCAGCTCATTCCATACACTCAGCACCCTCTGCGTGAGAAAGTTGCCCATAAGGTTCCTTTTTAAATCTTTCCCCTCTCACCTCAAACCTATACCCTCTAGTTTTGGACTCCCCTACTCTGGGGAAAAGATTTTGGCTATTCACCCTATCCATGCTCCTTATGAACTTCTAGAAAGTCACTCCTCAGCCTCCAATGTTCCAGGGAAAACAGCCCCAGCCTATTCAGCCTCTCCATAATCGCTCAAACCCTCCAAATCTGGCAATAGCCTTGTAAATCTTTTCCAAACCTTTCAGAGGTTCATAACACTTTTCCTGTAGCAGCGAAACCAGAACTGAGCGCAATATTCCAAAGTGGCCTAATCAATGTCGTTTACAGCCGCAACATGACCTCCCAATTTCTGTACTGAAATGCACTGACCTATAAAGGCAAGCATACCAAACACCTTCTTCGCTATCCTGTCGACCTGCAACTCCACTTTGAGGAAACTATGAACTTGCACTCCAAGGTATCTTTATTGAACAATTCCCATGAACTGCAGATACTGCCTTGATTTGCCTTTCCAAAACCCAAATTTCAAAATGGGGTTGAGAAATGTATCAGCCGTAATTGAATAATGGAACAGACCTGATGGGCTGAATTGCCTACTTTCTGCACCAATGTCGTATTTCTCTTACTGTCCTACACACAGAGTGTGAGAGTTGGGAGTGGAATAGGTCATTTGGTCTTTCCAGCTGGCACCAGCACTGAGCAGTTCATAGCTGGATATGAATATGCCCGAATCTATGTAGATAAGCTGGAACTTTTTATCACTGGGGCATCAGAGGTTGAGAGGTGACCTTGGAGAGGACTATAAAATCATGAGGGGTAGAGATGAGGTGAACGGCACGTATACGTTCCCTAGGGCGGGCGTTTCAAGAATAGGGAGGAAAGTTTGAAGATGAGAGGGGAAATATTTTTTAAAAACATGACGGGCATCATTTTATTTTAAGACAAACAGTGGTTCGTGTGTGGTATCATGCCCAGAGGAGCTGATGGATGTAGTTACAATCACAATGTTTAAAAGACATTTGGATAAGCACATG
>NW_025161470.1:0-1557 GCF_004010195.1 Chiloscyllium plagiosum
CTGGCTGGTTCTGAAATTTGAATGTTTTGGTATTTCTTAAGGGGGGGGGCGTTATCGGACTAGTATTGTAGAAGGGAAAGTAAAATATAGGTCGGGAAGAGGATTTGAAAATAACTGTCAGTTAATTATTCTCTGTTCGACTTTTTTTTAAAAGTTGTTAATTTTTATTTTAATTAGTGACCTTTAGGATGGTTATTGGCCTTCCGAATTTTTACAGATTACAGCACGGATTAAATCTTTTCTGTGTTGCAAGTTTAAATTAGCGTAGGGTGGGGTGTAGGTTTTCCCTCGTGTTGTAACACATTAACTCGTATTTCTCTGCACAGATGCTACCAGACCTGCAGAGCCTTTCCAGCAAATTACTGTCTTAATTTCTGGTTTACGAAATCTGCAGTCTCTTGACTTTCTTATACGTATCATTGACAGCCACAGTTGAGGTCCTGGAGGACAGGACGACAGCTAATGTCGTTATATTATTTGTAATTTAGCTGCAAGGAAAACCCAGGGAACTACAGACCAGTGAGTTTAATGTCAAGGGTGGATACATGTTTGTAGAAGATTCTGAGAGGCAGTATTTACATGCATTTGGAAAGGCAAGGACTGATTAGGGATATTCAGCACGGCTTTATGTCCAGAATCCATGTCTCTCAATCTATATTGCAGTTTTTGAAGAGGTGATCGGGATATAGATGAATGTAAAGCAGCGTACGTTGTCTACGTAGACCTTAGTGAGGCCCAACAATATTCCGCATAATAAGGTTAGATCACGTGAGATCAGGGAGAGCTATCCAATTAGATGCAAAACTGGTTTGACCGGAGGAGACAGAGGGTGCTGGGAAAGATTTGCTGTTCCAACTGGTGGCCTGTGTCCAGCGTTGTGCCACACGGACCAAGCTGCTGTTGTTCATTGTTTTTGTAAATGGTTTGGATGAGAACTTTGGAACCGTGGATCGTAATTTGGAGATGAAACCGCCAAAACTGGAGTTATGTTGGACAGTGAAGAAAGTTATCTTAGAGAACAAAGATATCTTGATCTACTTGACAAAATGGGCTGAGGATTGGCTGATGGAGCTTCATGCAGATAAATGCGAGATGTTGCATTTTGTTAGACAAATGAGTGTAGGATGTATACAGAAAATGGTTGCGCACTGGGGAGTGTTGCCAAACAGGGATTCCAGGTACATAGTTCCGTGAAAGTGGAGTGGCAGATTGACAGGGCAGTGAATAAGGCGTCAGGCAAGCTGACTTCCTTCGGTCAGAGCATTGATTACAGGAATTGGCACATCATGTTGTGGCTCTACAAGAGAATGGTAAGGCCACATTTGAAGCAATTCGTGTCACCCTGCTATAGGAAGGATGTTATAAACTGGGAAGGGGACAAAAGTGTTTAAAATGATGTGACGGAGACGGGAGGTTTTGAGATATAAGAATAGGCTGGGATTTTGTTCATTTTGTGTTGGAAGCTGAGAGGTAACCTTTACTCCATCATGAGAGGCATGGAATGGATGAATAGACAAGATTATATCCTCCGGGTGGGTGTGTCCAGAAACAGAGAGG
>NW_025161471.1:0-1557 GCF_004010195.1 Chiloscyllium plagiosum
AAGACATCCCTGTTCCTGCACTCAAATCCTCTTCCTACAAATGCCAACATGCCATTTGCCTCCTTTATCTCCTGCTGCACCAGCATGTTTACTTTCAACAATTTGCATACACAGGCACCATGAGTAGTTTTTCATTTCCATTTCGTAAATCCATGCTGACTGACTCTGTTCATCCAATCATTGGTTTCCAGTTTTAGGCTAAATGGTCTATAATTCCATTTTTCATAGCTACCATTAAATGGTCTATAATTCCATTTTTCATATCTACCGTTCTTTAAAAAAATGCGTAGTCACATCAACTATCTTCCAATCCATTTAAAATTGTTCCAGATTCTAGAGAATTTTCAAAATTGAGATTACTTTATTTAGGTTCACGCTCCTTGTTTCGTATTAGATGCACTAACTGTAGGGCCACTTTGTTAAGTACGCTTTGGTGGAGAGTAGCATTCCTGTGGTATCTTTGCTTTGAATACTATAAATTTCCCCAACACTATTCCCCAACAACTACTGATGTTTTTTGAGTACTCCCTCTAATATGCTCCTCAGCAATTTAGGGATATTATTTAACATCTTTTGTGATGACAGAAGCGAAATACAGTATATCGTCCATTGATATGCCATCACTTGAACCCACATTATAACTTCTCCGGTTTCTGATTGTAAGGGACTTGTTTCCATTAATCTTTTTTTGTCTTCACCTAACGTCAACAGAATCTTCAATTAGCTTGTATTTCACTGGATTACGAACATACGTTATTTTCCCTCTTGGTCACTCCCTTAATCGTGCTGAAATCTGAAATTCACTCAGTCTTCAGGTCGATTGTTCTTTTTAGACATCTGGATTAGTGGTGCTGGAAGAGCACAGCAGTTCAGGCAGCATCCGAGGAGCAGCAAAATCGACGTTTCATGCAAAAGCCCTTCATCAGGAATCTTTTGCCCGAAACGTCGATCTTACTGCTCCTCGGATGCTGCCTGAACTGCTGCGCTTTTCCAGCACCACTAATCTAGAGTCTGGTTTCCAGCATCTGCAGTCATTGTTTTTACCGAGTTCTTTTTAGACACTTTGTATGCCTCTCCCTTGGATCAAGTACAATCCCTAATGTCCCTTCTTCGACATGGAAGAATCACCTTTCCCGTTTTATTTTGCGATAGATGGGAAAGGCGAACTGTTGTAATTTCTCCAAGGGATTGATAAATGTTTGTCATGCAGTTAAGTTTGTTCCCCAATTTATTGTAACCTTATCCTCCTTATACCATCGTGATATCCGGGGTTCAGATTTTATCCCCTCGATTCAGAATCAACTCTGTCCATCTCCATCTTAATGAATATTTCTCTCATTGCATTCTTCAAGCTGCCACAAGGGTCCTCACAGAGCTAGATTGCCAATTATGCCTTTCTTATGACACAAATAAAGTTATGCAATTAAAGTTGGCGTAGCCCCAGAGACTATAGGACCACTAACTCACTTTTGAGAGAGAGAGACGACTGATGGTGCTTGACCCTAAACGTCACCGAGCCTCAAACAAGGGACCAGGTTAAGAAGGTGAGAACTTCAG
>NW_025161472.1:0-1557 GCF_004010195.1 Chiloscyllium plagiosum
GGGACCACTATCTGAGGTATTGAGGGAGCACTTCCTGAGGTATTGAGGGAGCACCGTCTGAGGTACTGAGGGAGCACTTTCTAAGGTACTGAGGGAGCACTTTCTGACGTACTGAGGAAGCAAAATCTTAGGTACTGAGGGAGCACTTTCTGAGGTATTGAGGTAGCACTTTCTTCGGTATTGAGGTAGCACGTTCTGAACTACAGATGGTTCACTTTCTGAGGTATTGAGGGAGAACTATCTGAGGTATTGAGGGAGCACTTTCTGAGGTACTGAGGGAGCACTATCTGAGGGACTGAGGGAGCACTTTCTGAGGTACTGAGGGAGCACTTTCTGAGGTATTGAAGGAGCACTGTCTGAGGTACTGCGGGAGAACTATCTGAGGTACTGAGGAAGCAATACCTGAGGTACTGAGGGAGCACTTTCTGTGGTATTGAGGGAGCACTATCTCAGGAATTGAGGGAGCACTTTCTGAGGTACTGAGGGAGAACTATGTGATCTATTGAGGGGGCACTTTCTGAGGTATTGAGGGAGAACTCTCTGAGGTATTTAGGGAGCACTATCAGAGGTACTGAGGGAGAACTATCTGAGGTACTGAGGAAGCACTATCTGAAGTATCGAGGGAGCACTATCTGAGCTATTGAGGGAGAACTATTTGAGATATTGAGGGAGCAATGTCTGAGGGATTGAGGGAGAACTATCTGAGGTATTGAGGGAGCAATTTCTGAGGTTCTGAGGTACTGAGGGAAAACTATCTGAGGTATTGAGGGAGACCTATCTGAGGTATTGAAGGAGCACTGTCTGAGGTACTGAGGGAGAACTATCTGAGGTACTGAGGAAGCACTACCTGAGGTACTGAGGGAGCACTTTCTGTGGTATTGATGGAGCACTATCTCAGGAATTGAGGGAGCACTTTCTGAGGTACTGAGGGAGAACTATGTGAGCTATTGAGGGGGCACTTTCTGAGGTATTGAGGGAGAACTCTCTGAGGTATTTAGGGAGCACTATCAGAGGTACTGAGGGAGAACTATCTGAGGTACTGAGGAAGCACTATCTGAAGTATCGAGGGAGCACTATCTGAGCTATTGAGGGAGAACTATTTGAGATATTGTGGGAGCAATTTCTGAGGGATTGAGGGAGAACTATCTGAGGTACTGAGGGAGAACTATCTGACGTATTGAGGGAGAACTATCTGGGGTATACAGGGAGAGCTATCCGAGTTACTGAGGGAGCACTGTCTGGTGGTACAGAGTGCAAAGGATAGAAAGGAACAGATGTAATTTCCTGATCATTTCCTCAGGGTCCCCGAGGCACTCTGGAGTCGTAATTTGAAATGGAAGCCACTCCCCATTTCAAAAGATTCAGATCATTTTAAACAATCAGCGAAAAATAACAGCAGAATGTATCTGAAAAATGGTTTGGGGGAAAACTTTCATCAATCTATTGTCACTTGTTGCTTGGAGACATTTTAGAAAAGCAGGCACCAAAACAGACTAATGCTGTCGATGCAAGAGGAGGTGCACCGGAAGATCCAACAGGTCATCTGTAGCTGCTGTC
>NW_025161473.1:0-1557 GCF_004010195.1 Chiloscyllium plagiosum
ACACATCTCAAAGTGCTTCACAGCCAATGAAGTATTTTTGCAATGAAAAATTGCATTTAATTCTGGTTGCCACACTACAGGAAGGACATAAAGGCTTTGGAGAGGGTGCAGAAGAGGTTTACCAGGATGTTGCCTGGATTAGAGGGTAAGAGCTATAAGGAAAAGCTAGATAAACTTGGGTTGTTTTCTCTGGAGCAGTGGAGACAAAGGGGAGACTTGATTGAAGTCTGTAAAATTAGGAGATGCTTAGATAAGGATGACAGTCAGAAATACTTTTTTTCCCAGAGTTAAAATGTCTTATACTAGGGGACATGTATTTAAGGTGAGAGGGAAAAAAATTCAAAGGACATGTGAGGGGCAATGCTTTTACTCAGAGAGTGGTAGATGTCTGTAAGATTTTGCCAGAGGTAATGATGGAGGCAGTTACAATGGGGATGTTTTAGATAAGCACAGGAATATGCAAGAAATAGAAAGATATGGATCAAGGGCAGGCAGAAAGGATTACTTTAATTTTGCGTCAAGTTTGGCACAAAATCGTGGGCTGAAATGCCCGTTCCTTTGCTATACTGTTCTATGTTCTATGTTCTAATGCAATCTCAACTGCATTAAGGAAATGTGACTGTCATTTTGCGGAATCATGGTCACACAAAGAGAAGCCAAATAATGGCCCCAGGGAAATCCGCACAAAATGCTGAGTTAAAACATATGCAAAAATACCTGTTGTTTCCAACAATGGGCTCTCTCAGGTTGTTCTGTTAAAACTGCTCCAGATAAAGTATAAAACAGTTACTGATGGATTGAGATTGATTAATATCCAAACGGCTTCCAAGAAATATGGTGGCTATGTGCACAATTGACCTGGGTTCGATCCCCACCTATCACCGGAGGATGTGGGGATTTCTGAAAGAATGCAGCCCGCTCCAACAATTAACTCCCAGGAGACGTGTGTGAGTCCAAAATGCCACAAAGGTGTGTTCCCCTTGGTACCATCGATCCATTACATTCTGAAGGGCAACAGTGCCATCCCAGCCCAGCTGAGGAGCTCTCAGTACCCAGAGACAGGAGAAAGGAATTAACCTGCAGCCTCTCAGAGGATGGGATATTTGACATCCAGAATAGATTGAGAACTAGAACTGTCCTGGCAACCCAGTCAACCCAACAATGAATCGAGAGACATCGAAAATGAGAGCAGGAGGAAATGTTTTGGCCCTTTATTATTGCCGTACCATTCATCGTGATCACAGCTGATCAAATCTACTCATGAAGATAGTGAGAACTGCAAATGCTGGAGAGTCAGAGTCGAAAAGTGGAAAAGCAAAGCAGGTTAAGAAACATCCGAAGAACAAGAGAGTTGACATTTCAGGCACAAGCTTTTCATCAAGAATGTGGCGGAGGGATGGGGCGGGTAAGGGAACTGTAAGATAAATAGGAGTATAGGGGTGAAGGAAGGTAGCTGGGAAGGCGATAGGTAGATGCAGGTGGATGGTGATAGTGATAGCTCAGAGGGGAGGGTGGAATGGATAATTGAGAAGAAAGATGGACAGGTAGGACAGGTCA
>NW_025161474.1:0-1557 GCF_004010195.1 Chiloscyllium plagiosum
TATAGTCATTACAATTTTTCTCAGAAAAGTAACTCAATAATTTATTCCAATTTTAGAAAACTACCTCATTGTCCACTTTATTTAAGGAACACCATAATCATTCATACTTTCTCCCCTTGCTTTCCTTCCCTGTCAAAGTACCTTTTGAGCATATTCACATGACGTACGCTGCGAAATGTCTTTCTGTCTGGAGTCCTTATCAAGTAGTTACCCCCATTCAATATCCTTTTCATTTTACAAGGTCCACTAAACCTTGCAACAGAAATAACTTATCCCCGATAGCAAAATTGCAAATTTTAAATTTCCTGTCCGCTTCCTGATTTATTGCATGCTGCAATACTTTTAAATGCTGTCCAGCCAATTCCCCAGCGATATTAA
This sequence comes from Chiloscyllium plagiosum, assembly GCF_004010195.1. Lineage (NCBI taxonomy): Eukaryota > Metazoa > Chordata > Chondrichthyes > Orectolobiformes > Hemiscylliidae > Chiloscyllium > Chiloscyllium plagiosum. The sequence continues at coordinate 379 of NW_025161474.1, forward strand.
TCGTTCCCAAAAATTTGAGGCATACTCCAAAAGTGTGACCTTTGAATTCTGATTTACTACTTTCTCCTTAATCAATTTTAATGGCTCAAACACTAATTCAAATAGATTGAATTTGCTCTGTTAATTTGGTGCATCCCTGATCACAAAAAGCGCAAATGGAACTTCCTTAACCGAATCATCTGGATAAACCCGATCATAAGCCCTCAACATGGTCTATAATGTTTAATGTTACCTTTCTCGCTCTCCCTGCAATTTTGGATGGAACGCAGTAGATTTGAATTGCGTAATCCCTAAGACATTATTGTGAACAATTTATCTGTGAACTTAATCGCACTGTAGCTCTATTGTTGGTCCTTATCTACTTTAAGAAGGAGTAATTCCTCGGCAATTCTTTTAGCTGCGATATTGCACCTTGGGGTGGCCTCTGGAAATCTAGTTGATACACCCTTTATTGTTTACAAATACTGGTGCCCACTTTTTTTGTGTGTACGGGCACAACCCATCAATTAAGACTCTTCTAAAAGATGCCTCAAATGCCAGAATAGTTAAGAAAGGTGCAGGTTTTATTATCGCCCGTGTTTTTCCAATTACCTAGCTTGTATCTCACGTCTGGTAAAATTCAACTTATATCCTGTTGCAGTCCAGGCCAGTAAAATGTCTCTGTATTTCAGCCTGTGTTTTTGTCACTCCTAAATATCTTCTAGTTGGTAGATCATGCACGATTCGCATCACCTCCTTTCTATACACCATTGGCAAAATGATTTGATGACTCTCTTTCCATTTCTCATCTCTTTGACTATGTGATTGTCTTCATTTCCTTATCTGGACATCATTTTAGGTAATGACACTCAGAGATACATTCAAAATTCCTAACCTATATGCTTTTTGATGCAACTGGTTTAATCTTCTATCTTTCTGCTGTGACTCACTTAGTTTAGCTGAACTCAAAATACATGCATAATCACCTACTTGCTACTGTTTTATCTCAACTATCAGATGGAACAAATTCTCCATTAATGCCACTTAAGCTTCCTTATCTTTACGTTTTTGATATTGTCTGTTTCAACTGGTGACACTGGGAACTTGTTACCCCACAATCAGCAAAGTTTCCAGGATAAGACTCCTGCATTGCTTCAGTTGCCTGCATCTCCACTGGCTCTTCAACCAGAGTAGGCAGGA
>NW_025161475.1:0-1557 GCF_004010195.1 Chiloscyllium plagiosum
TACCTCAGAAAGTGCTCCCTCAATGCCTCTGAAAGCGTTCCCTCAATACCGCAGAAAGTGCTCCCTCAATTCTTCAGATAGTGCTCCTTCATTACCTCAGAAAGTGCTCGCTCAGTACCTCAGAAAGTGCTTCCTCAGTACCTCAGAAAGTGCTCCCTCAATACCTCAGAAAGTGCTCCCTCAATAAGTCAGAAAGTGCTCCCTCAATGCCTCTGAAAGTGCTCCCTCAGTACCTCAGAACGTGCTCCCTCAATACCTCAGATAGTTCTCCCTCAATATCTCAGATACTTCTTCTTCAATACCTCAGATAGTTCTCCCTCAAAACTTCAGATAGTGCTCCCTCAGTACCTCAAATAGTTCTCCCTCAGTACCTCATATAGTGCTCCCTCAATACCTCAGAAAGTGCTCCCTCAATGCCTCAGATAGTTCTCCCTCAGTACCTCAGAAAGTGATCGCTCAATATTTCAGATAGTTCTCCCTCAATACCTCAGAAAGTGCTCCCGTAATATCTCAGATAGTTCTTCCTCAATATCTCAGAGAGTTATCCTTCAATACCTCACAAAGTGCTCCCGTAATATCTCAGATAGTTCTTCCTCAATATCTCAGATAGTTCTCTTTCAATACCTCACAAAGTGCTCCCTAAATTCTTTAGATAGTGTTCCCTCAGTACCTCTGTTAGTTCTCCCTCTGTACCTCAGATAGTGCTCCCTCAATACCTCGGAAAGTGCTCCCTCAGTACCTCAGAAAGTGCTCCATCAGTACCTCAGATAGTTCTCCCTCAATACCTCAGATCATGCTCGCTCAGTACCTCAGAAAGTGCTTCCTCAGTACCTCAGAAAGTGCTCCCTCAATACCACAGAAAGTGCTCCCTCAATGCCTCTGAACGTGCTCCCTCAATACCTCAGAAAGTTCTACCTCAATACCTCAGAAAGTGCACCCTCAATGCCTCTGAAAGTGCTCCCTCAATACCTCAGAACGTGCTCCCTCAATGCCCCAGCTAGTTCTCCCTCAATATCTCAGATACTTCTCCTTTAATACCTCAGAAAGAGCTCCCTCAATACTTCAGATAGTTCTCCCTCAATACCTCAGATAGTTCTCTCTCAATACCTCAGAAAGTGCTCCCTCAATGCCTCAGATAGTGCTCCCTCAATACCTCAGATATTGCACCCTCAATACCTCAGAAAGTGCTCGCTCAATATATCAGATAGTTCTCCCTCAATAGCTCAGATAGTGCTCCCGTAATATCTCAGAGAGTTCTCCCTCAATATCTCTGATAGTTCTCCTTCAATACCTCAGAAAGTGATGTGCTCCCTCAATATCTCAAAAAGTGCTCCCTCAGTACCTCAGATAGTGATCACTCAGTACCTCGGAAAATGCTCGCCCAATATCACAAAAAGCACTCCCTCAGCACCTCAGATAGTGTTCCCACAATACCACCGAAAGTGCTCGCTCTGTACCTCAGAAAGTGCTCACTCAATACCTCAGATAGTGCTTCCTCAAAACACAGAAAGTGCTCCCTCAAGTCCTCACTTAGTACTCCCTCAATACCTCAGATAA
>NW_025161476.1:0-1557 GCF_004010195.1 Chiloscyllium plagiosum
TGCAAACACCCACACAACGTTTTTACTGCAAACACACACCCAACGTTTTTACTGCAAACGCACACACAAGGTTTTTACTGCAAACACACACACACAACGTTTTTACAGCAAACACCCACACAACGTTTTTACTGCAAACGCACACACAACGTTTTTACTGCAAACGCGCACGCAACGTATTTATTGCAAACACACACAACGTTTTTACAGCAAACGCACACACAACGTTTTTACAGCAAACACCCACACAACGTTTTTACTGCAAACGCACACACAACGTTTTTACTGCAAACGCGCACGAAACGTTTTTATTGCAAACACACTCAACGTTTTTACAGCAAACACACACCCAACGTTTTTACAGCAAACGCACACACAAGGTTTTTACTGCACACACACTCATCGTTTTTACAGCAAACACACACACAACGTTTTTACAGAAAACGCACACACAACGTTTTTACTGCACACACACACACAACGTTTTTACAGCAAACACACACACAACGTTTTTACTGCAAACGCACACACAACGTTTTTACTGCAAACGCGCACACAACGTTTTTATTGCAAACGCACACACAAGGTTTTTACTGCAAACACACACACAACGTTTTTACAGCAAACACACACCCAACGTTTTTACTGCAAACGCGCACGCAACGTTTTTACAGCAAACACACACAACGTTTTTACTACACACGCACACAACGTTTTTACTGCAAACACACACACAACGATTTTACTGCAAACACACGCACAACGTTTTTACTGCACACACACACAACGTTTTTACTGCACACGCACACAACGTTTTTACTGCAAACACACACACAACGTTTTTACTGCACACACACACCACGTTTTTACTGCAAACACACACACAATGTTTTTACTGCACACGCACACAACGTTTTTACTGCAAACACACACACAACGTTTTTACTGCAAGCACACACACACAACGTTTTTACTGCAAACACACACAACGTTTTTACTGCATACACACACAACGTTTTTACTGCAAACACACACGTTTTTACTGCAAATACACACACACGTTTTTACTGCAAACACACACACAACCTTTTTACTGCACACACACACCACGTTTTGACACCAAACACACACACAATGTTTTTACTGCAAACACACACACACACAATGTTTTTACTGCAAACACACACACAACGTTTTTACTGCAAACACACAGACACACACACACACACACACACAATGTTTTTACTGCAAACACACACACAATGTTTTTACTGCAAAAGCACACACACACAACGTTTTTACTGCAAAAGCACACACACACAACGTTTTTACACACAACGTTGTTACTGCAAACACACACACAATGTTTTTACTGCAAACACACACACAACGTTTTTACTGCAAACGCCCACACAATGTTTTTACTGCAAACACACACACAACGTTTTTACTGCACACACACACACACATTTACTGCAAACACACAATATTTTTACTGCAAACGCACACACGTTTTTACTGCAAACACACACCCAACGTTTTTACTGCAAACACACA
>NW_025161477.1:0-1557 GCF_004010195.1 Chiloscyllium plagiosum
AGCCTGCCTGTTGTTCGTATTTAAAATTGTTTCGTCCATGTGCGTTCCTTCTCAAACAATGAGTTTCACGTTCAAACACACGCAGAGAGAGCAAACCTTCCCGTTGTCGGCAGTAATCGATGCGAGTATAGTTAGCATATGATAGTAAAGTTTGCAATACTCTCCATGCTGAGCAGATGCTGCAGTTTACTGATCAACACACTAACATGGTCTGCACACCTCTCCATGCTGGGCAGATAGTGCAGTTTACTGAGCAACACACTGACATGGTCTGCACAGCTCTCCATGTTGGGTAGATAGTGCAGTTTACTGAGTAACACACTAGCATGCTCTGCACAGCTCTCCATGCTGGGCAGATAGTGCAGTTTACTGAACAACACACTTAAATGGTCTGCACACCTCTCCATGCTGGGCAGATAGTGCAGTTTACTGAACAACACACTAGCATGCTCTGCACAGCTCTCCATACTGGGCAGATAGTGCAGTTTACTGAACAATACACTAGCATGCTCTGCACAGCTCTCCATGCTGGGCAGATAGTGCAGTTTAGTGAACAACACACTAGCATGTTCTGCACAGCTCTCCATACTGGGCAGATAGTGCAGTTTACTGAACAACACACTAGCATGGTGTGCACAGCTCTCCATGCTGGGCTGTCATCTTGTCCCAGTTTATGTTGTTTGTGGTGTTCTGTGAAGCAGATTCAGAATTCGATGTAACAAACCATTCCAGCTGATCTGACAATGTTCTCATTCTTGTAATTTTACTCACGAAGATCTCACTTCTCCAGTTAGTCCCACTGCCCTGTCTTTTTCCCCATATTTCCACATCTTTTCAGTTAATTAACTGTCTGTTTCTGTCTTTACTGTGAATCTCTCTGCCCCTCTGTATCTTTCCCTGGCCTTGGGTTTTGGCTCCCTAGTGTATCGAGTGCTGGAATTGTGTAGCTCAGAAATAATGAGATGGGATGTGTCAAGCTGTTGTTCCCTTCCCGGTATGTCCCATGTGATAATCTATGAACAGGCTTGTTTCAGAAGTCATGAGACACATCCTTGTAACTTGGTCTGTACCTGTGTTTTCCCCTTTCAGGTAATCTTGCTATCAGTAACGAGGAAGCCCCTTGAGTAAACGACCAGGAATCTAAATTGTGTGACAATGCTGTCACTTCTTTTTTTTAAAAAATGTTATTTTCTCCTTTTTTTAGAAAACGATCTTAAAGTCCAAACTGCCTACTGAAAACGGCTCAAGTAAACAACTTATGAGGCTTTGAGGGTTTTTAATAAATAGTAGTAACAATGGCCAGCTCACACAGACAGGCTTTCCAGCTTTTTCTTGTAGATGCAACAGTTACCAGGTGCTTGGGGTCCCAGAAGGGCTTGAAGTTTTAGCAAATTATCCCTCGATGCTATTCACTCTGAAACCTCACTTGAAGCTGTTTCCTCCTGAATTGGAGGACTGTATGCTGGAATGTAAGTCTGAATGATCCTTTTTGCCAAGGTGGGGTTCAGATTAGATTGGATTACATACAGTGTGGAAACAGGCCCTTCGGCCCGACAA
>NW_025161478.1:0-1557 GCF_004010195.1 Chiloscyllium plagiosum
TCTCCTCTGCTCTGGGCCCACTCTCCTCTGCCCTGGGCCCACTCTCCTCCGCTCTGAGCCCACTCTCCTCCGCTCTGGGCGCACTCTCCTCCGCTCTGGGCGCACTCTCCTCCACCCTGGGACAACTCTCCTCTGCCCTGGGCCCACTCTCCTCCGCCCTGGGCCCACTCTCCTCCGCGCTGGGCCCACTCTCCTCCGCTCTGGGCGCACTCTCCTCCGCTCTGGGCCCACTCTCCTCTGCCCTGGGCCCATCTCCTCCACCCTGGGCCCACTCTCCTCCACCCTGGGCCTATCTCCTCCACCCTGGGCCCACTCTCCTCCACCCTGGGCCTATCTCCTCCACCCTGGGCCCACTCTCCTCCACCCTGGGCCTATCTATTCCACACTGGGCCCCACTCTCCTCCACCCTGGGCCCACTCTCCTCCACCCTGGGCCCACTCTCCTCCACCCTGGGCCCACTCTCCTCCACCCTGGGCCCACTCTCCTCCACCCTGGGCCCACTCTCCTCCACCCTGGGCCCACTCTCCTCCACCCTGGGCCCACTCTCCTCCACCCTGGGCCCACTCTCCTCCACCCTGGGCCCACTCTCCTCCACCCTGGGCCCACTCTCCTCCACCCTGGGCCCACTCTCCTCCACCCTGGGCCCACTCTCCTCCACCCTGGGCCCACTCTCCTCCACCCTGGGCCCACTCTCCTCCACCCTGGGCCCACTCTCCTCCACCCTGGGCCCACTCTCCTCCACCCTGGGCCCACTCTCCTCCACCCTGGGCCCACTCTCCTCCACCCTGGGCCCACTCTCCTCCACCCTGGGCCCACTCTCCTCCACCCTGGGCCCACTCTCCTCCACCCTGGGCCCACTCTCCTCCACCCTGGGCCCACTCTCCTCCACCCTGGGCCCACTCTCCTCCACCCTGGGCCCACTCTCCTCCACCCTGGGCCCACTCTCCTCCACCCTGGGCCCACTCTCCTCCACCCTGGGCCCACTCTCCTCCACCCTGGGCCCACTCTCCTCCACCCTGGGCCCACTCTCCTCCACCCTGGGCCCACTCTCCTCCACCCTGGGCCCACTCTCCTCCACCCTGGGCCCACTCTCCTCCACCCTGGGCCCACTCTCCTCCACCCTGGGCCCACTCTCCTCCACCCTGGGCCCACTCTCCTCCACCCTGGGCCCACTCTCCTCCACCCTGGGCCCACTCTCCTCCACCCTGGGCCCACTCTCCTCCACCCTGGGCCCACTCTCCTCCACCCTGGGCCCACTCTCCTCCACACTCCCCTCCGCCCTGGGCCTATCTCCTCCACCCTGGGCCCACTCTCCTCCACCCTGGGCCCACTCTCCTCCACCCTGGACCCACTCTCCTCCACCCTGGACCTATCACCACCACCCTGGGCCCACTCTCCTCCACCCTGGACCTATCTCCTCCACACTGGGCCTACACGCCTCCACCCTGGGCCTATCTCCTCCACCCTGGACCCACTCCCCTCCACCCTGGGCCTATCTCCTCTGCCCTGGGCCCACTCTCCTCTACCCTGGGCCTATCTCCTCCATCCTGGACCCAC
>NW_025161479.1:0-1557 GCF_004010195.1 Chiloscyllium plagiosum
CACATAGAAATCGGAGAGTCAGGATTAATGGATGTTCATGATAAAGGTGTATGTACTGGAATACCACAAATATCAGGCCGATGGCATCAGTTATTTAAAATCTACACTGATAGCCTGACGGCGGGAGCTGAGTGCAATATACATCCGAGTTTGAGGATGACACTGAGAACCAAAATTCCGGCTGTTATTTAATGGAGAGGACTCCCAGAAAAGGAGCAGTACGAAGGGATTGGAGTGTTCCTGTGCATGAAAAGTAGCGTCAGCATGCTGATGTTGCAAGTAGCTCGGTTGGTTGATGAGGCGGGTTCCTGGCATGAAAAGGTTGATTTATTGAGTGCATCGAAAATGGTGAGGCGATTATTCATTGTGGTTGAAATGCATACGGGTGATATTACTAAAATGTACAAGATACAGAGAGGGCTTAACAAGGTAAATGCTGAGAAGGTGTTTCCCCTGAGCCTCGAACTCAAGGAGATAGATACCGAATAAGGAACACCAATTTCAATCTTCTCTCAGAAGGTAGTGAATGTCTGAAATTCCCTATTCCAAAAGAGTTGTGGAGGGATACAACGAATTGCGTGGGAAAGCGGAGTTCAGACATGGAGCCGTTCAGCCATGTTCTTATTAAATGAGCGTTCAGGCTTGAGGGGCCGAATGGCCGAATCCTGGTCCTTTTTCTTGCATTCTTATGTTATGTTTTTGGAAAGTAACGGGTTATTTTCCTGGAAATCGTATTGTACGATGTTGCATTCAGGGAGAGCAGAAGATTTGTTTGAGTTAACCCTTGGTGGGGTATGGTGACTTTATTCACTGTGAATCTGGTTCTGGAACATGACTCACATATGGAGTGAAAGTTACAGACAGGGGAAGCCTGGAAAGGAGGATTGAGGTTGGTGGTCACTTTCTGGCCCAGCCTGGATTTTCTAAGTACATTTCTGAAACGCACCTAACCATTGGAGTGGTCTCGATCTGCCCCTGTGTAGCAGGTCCCAAGGGCTGAATGGAACATCAGAACACAGGGCTGAGGGACACAAGTGGGTCATTTGGACCTTTGACACTACTCCACTCGTAAATAAGGTCGTGGCTCATCTCATTGTGTTCCCAGCTGCACTTTTCTCTCCATGCACCATTATCCCTGATTCACCTGACTATAAAGAATCAAACGAGGCCAGCCTTGCTTTAATATAAAGATGCAACCATCCCAAACTTCTGAGAAAGAGAATTCACACTTTAATGAAATTCAACTTTGAGAATTACTCCTCAATCCGGTTCTGACTGAAGTTGGCGGGTATCAACAGTTTCCTTTTCTAGTCCCACTGCTCATAACACATTTTAAAAGTAACCAGGTTGGTGATATGACCGATTATAAAGGTTTCAGACTGGGCCAGATTCGTTGACAGGAACAAGTCAAGCAGATTTCTTTCATCAGCGGCAGGTAACTAATAGAGCTAATGGAGCAGTATGGCGGATTTGTGGTTAGCACTGCTACCTCATATCAGCAATGAGTTGAGGTCAATTCCGACTTCATCCGACCCTCTATGTCAAGTTTGAACATTC
>NW_025161480.1:0-1557 GCF_004010195.1 Chiloscyllium plagiosum
CCACTGCCCTTTGCTCAGTCTCACAACGTTGTGTTTATTGTGGGAAATGTAATCAAGTCTGTGGGATACTTGAAAACGCTCATTATATCCATGCGGTTGTGAAGCTGATCCAAATGAAAATCCCTTTCGATGGGCTCTGCCAACTTGGTGTATTTGCAATTGATCTAAGGCTTGCAACTACATGATAGCAAAGGTCAGAAGTTATATCAGTTTTAATCTTTACAGTCAGGTCAAGAAGGAAAAGATAAGATGATAGAAAGCAAACAGGAAATGCTGGAAATTCTCAGCAGCTCTGGCAGTGCCTGTGGGGAGACTGAGTTAACATTTCAGGCTGCTAACCCTTTGTCAGAACAGGAAATGTTCTGAAACAGGATTTAAACCAGTCATGGAAAGGAAGGAACAACAAATGAAAAGATCTGTGGTAACCCGGGAGACAGGAGACATTAGATGGGAGACGGGATGAAAACGAAAAACAAAATGAGATTGTACTTGTCTGCATTTGACCCATATCCCGCTGAACCTTTCCTATCATTTTTGTTTTTGCCCCAATCCACATACTATCCAAAATTGTTCCAAAATTTGTCATTAATCCTGACTCTATTCCTCGAGCACATCTACAGCTCATTCGATGCACACACCACCCTCTGTGTGAAAACGTTGCCCCTCAAGTCCCAGTTAAATCCTTCCCATCTCACCTTAAATCTTTGCCCTCCAGTTTTGAGGAAGTGTGCCAAATGCCTTCTTTATCAACCTGTTGACCTGTGACGCCACTTCTCAGGTACAATGTCTCTGCACCGATCGGTCTCTCTTTTCAATTACTCTCCCCAAGGCCCTCCCATTAAATGTGCTGACTCATTGGTGTTGTTAATTACATGGGAGTGATGTGGAGGAAGGTGTTTTGCAGGTGGGGTTGAGCAGGTCATTGAATAAGTTTGTTTTGGAGTAGACCTTCTCCAGTACAAACACAGGATCTCTCTCTCAATGCCAACATTCATGGCACTAAGACCTTGTCCAGTTTTAGATTTTGTCATGGGGCAGTGTAAACAAATTGAGGGGCAAGAAGGGTCAAGGGTCACTTGGAGCATGGGAGTAGATTGACATGCTAATAGTGAAAAAAATAATACATCTATGACCGGACATTGACCAGACAAGTTAATCGTATTTGAGCAACACGTCGCAGAAACAAAGCAAGACACGTTCTAAACATCTCCAGTTTTCAAACAAACTCCATTTATTTGGCAGCCAGTTTTGTGAGAGTGTACTTTTATGCTCCTGATGTAGAGAGGATGGGGGTGTGTGAGTAATGTCAGTCAGGATGGGGACCTGGAAGGTGAGTTGCCTGAAAAGCTCCCTGTGATGAGACACATTTTGGGAACAGGTGTCACCTGAATCAGTGCCAGGAACAAACACGAGGGTGACCCAGCTCAGGGTCAAATGGATCGGTCAGATTCTGAACAATCTCACTCATCCTCATGACTTGGCAGGGATGTGGTTAGAGTTGTTAGAAATGGGGTAAATGGGGTAATGTTTTTGCAGATATAGAAAAAGCATACAGAA
>NW_025161481.1:0-1557 GCF_004010195.1 Chiloscyllium plagiosum
GACTGCAGCAGGGAGGGCACTCCCCTGCAGCACCAACCACACCAGACACTGCAGCAGGGACGGCACTGCCTTCAGCACCTACCGCACCAGAGACTGCAGCAGCAGGGAGGGCACTCCCCTGCAGCACCTACCACACCAGAGACTGCAGCAGCAGGGAGGGCACTTCCCTGCAGCACCTACCACCCCAGAGACTGCAGCAGGGAGGGCACTCCCCTGCAGACCTACCACACCAGAGACTGCAGCAGCAGGGAGGGCACTCCCCTGCAGCACCTACCGCACCAGAGACTGCAGCAGCAGGGAGGGCACTGTCCTGCAGCACGACCACACCAGAGACTGCAGCAGCAGGGAGGGCACTGCCCTGCAGCACCTACAACACCAGAGACTGCAGCAGCAGGGGGGGCACTCCCCCGCAGCACCGACCACACCAGAGACTGCAGCAGGGAGGGCACTGCCCTGCAGCACCGACCACACCAGAGACTGCAGCACCAGGGATGGGCACTCCCCTACAGCACCTACCACACCAGCGACTGCAGCAGCAGGGAGGGCACTCCCCCGCAGCACGGTTCACACCAGAGACTGCAGCAGCGGGGAGGACACTCCCCTGCAGCAAGACCACACCAGAGACGGCAGCAGCAGGGAGGGCACTCCCCTGCAGCAAGACCACACCAGAGACTGCAGCAGCAGGGAGGGCACTCCCCTACAGCACCCACCACACCAGAGACTGCAGCAGCAGGGAGGGGACTCCCCTGCAGCACCGACCACACCAGAGACTGCAGCAGCAGGGAGGGCACTTCCATGCAGCAACTACCACACCAGAGACTGCAGCACCAGGGAGGGTACTTCCATGCAGCAACTACCACACCAGAGACTGCAGCACCAGGGAGGGGACTGCCCTGCAGCACCTACCACACCAGAGACTGCAGCACCAGGGAGGGCACTCCCCTGCAGCACCTACCACACCAGAGACTGCAGCACCAGGGAGGGCACTCCCCTGCAGCAAGACCACACCAGAGACTGCAGCAGCAGTGAGGGCACTCCCCTACAGCACCCAACACACCAGAGACTGCAGCAGCAGGGAGGGTACTCCCCTGCAGCACCTACCACACCAGAGACTGCAGCAGCAGGGAGGGCACTCCCCTGCAGCACCTACCACAGCAGAGACTGCAGCAGCAGGGAGGGCACTGCCCTGCTGCACCGTCCACACCAGAGACAGCAGCAGCAGGCAGGGCACACCCCTGCAGCACCAACCACACCAGAGACTGCAGCAGCAGGGAGGGCACACCCATGCAGCACCTACCACACCATAGACTGCAGCAGCAGGGAGGGCACACCCCTGCAGCACCAACCACACCAGAGACTGCAGCAGCAGGGAGGGTACTGCCCTGCAGCACCTAACGCACCAGAGACTGCAGCAGCAGGGAGGGCACTCCCCTGCAGCACCTACCACACCAGAGACTGCAGCAGCAGGGAGGGCACTGCCCTGCAGCACCTAACGCACCAGAGACTGCAGCAGCAGGGGGCGCGCTCCCCTGCAGCACCGACCACACCAGAGACTGC
>NW_025161482.1:0-1557 GCF_004010195.1 Chiloscyllium plagiosum
CACTGTGTTGTTACAATAATATTCTCACTGTGGTGTGACATTGATATTCTAACTGTATTGTTAGAATAATATTTTCACTGTGGTTGCGACATTGATATTCTCACTGTGTTGCTCCAATAATATTCTCACTGTGGTACGACATTGATAATCTCACTGTACTGTAACAATAATATTCTCACTGAGGTATGACACTGATATTCTCAATGTGTTGTTACAATAATATTCTCACTGTGATAAGACATTGATATTCTCACTGTGTTGTTACAATAATATTCTCACTGTGAACGACATTGATGTTCTCACTGTGTTATTACACTAATATTCTCATTGTGGTATGACATTGATATTCTCACTGTGTTGAAACAATAATATTCTCACTGTGTACGACATTGATGTTCTCACTGTGTTATTACAATAATATTCTCACTGTGATAAGACAGTGATATTCTCACTGTGCTGTTACAATAATATTCTCATTGTGGTACGACATTGATATTCTCACTGTGTTGTTACAATAATATTCTCACTGTGTACGACATTGATATTCTCACTGTGTTGTTACAATAATATTCTCATTGTGGTATGACATTGATATTCTCACTGTGTTGTTACAACAATATTCTTACTGTAGTATGGCATTGATATTCTCACTGTGCTGTTACAATAATATTCTCACTGTGGTACGACATTGATATTCTCACTGTGTTGTTACAATAATATTCTCACTGTGTACGACATTGATGTTCTCACTATGTGATTACAATAATATTCTCATTGTGGTATGACACTGATATTTTCACTGTGTTGTTACAATAATATTCTCCCTGTGAGAAGACATTGATATTCTCACTGTGCTGTTACAATAATATTCTCACTGTGGTACGATATTGATATTCTCACTGTGTTGTTACAATAATATTCTCACTGTGTACGAAATTGATGTTCTCACTGTGTTATTACAATAATATTCTCACTGTGGTATAACACTGATATTCTCACTGTGTTGTTTCCATAATATTCTCACTGTGATAAGACATTGATATTCTCACTGTGCTGTTACAATAATATTCTCACTGTGGTATAACACTGATATTCTCACTGCGTTGTTACAATAATATTCTCACTGTGATAAGACATTGATATTCTCACTGTGCTGTTACAATAATATTCTCACTGTGGTACGACATTGATATTCTCACTGTGTTGTTACAATAATATTCTCACTGTGTATGACATTGATGTTCTCACTGTGTTATTACAATAATATTCTCTCTGTGTACGACATTGATATTCACACTGTGTTGTTACAATAATATTCTCATTGTGGTATGACATTGATATTCTCACTGTGTTGTTACAATAATATTCTCACTGTGGTATGACATTGATATTCTCACTATGCTGTTACAATAATATTCTCACTGTGGTACGACATTGATATTCTCAGTGTGTTGTTACAATAATATTCTCACTGTGGTATGACATTGATATTCTCACTGTGCTGTTACAATAATATTCTCACTTTGGTATGACATTGATATTCTCACTGTGCTGTTA
>NW_025161483.1:0-1557 GCF_004010195.1 Chiloscyllium plagiosum
TTTAGTGTGGAGTCATTATTGAGCTGAAAATGTTTTGCTGGAAAAGCGCAGCATGTCAGGCAGCACCCAAGGAGCAGGAGAATCGACATGATTCCTGTTGAGTCATTACCTCAAATGGCCTGCTTCCACTCTGCGTGGACTCGATAAAGAGAGGGTGTTATCTAGAGAATAGGCAACTTCACAGAGATTCACTTGGCTAATTTCTGGCGGAACGGTTTCAAATATTCAGTAGTTAGAGCGTGTATGCTTGGGTGTTATCTAGAGAATAGGCAACCTCACAGAGATTCACTTGGCTAATTTCTGGCGGAACGGTTTCAAATCTTCAGTAGTTAGAGCGTGTATGCTTATGCATTAAAATGTGGAATAATAATGGGTGATCTTATTCAAAATCATGTCTTAGTGGTGCCGGGTTTGGACTAGAGTGGCCAAAGTTAAAAGTCACACAACACCAGTTTGTAGTCCAACAGGTTTATCTGGAGTTATTAGCTTTCTGAGCACCTGATGAAGAAGCTGTACTCGGGAAACTGGTGTTTACAAATAAACCTGTTGGACTATAACCTGATGTTGTGTGATTTTTTTAACTTCATTCAAAGCCCTGATTCAGAAGAGGCTTGAGGGAAGATGTGAAGAAGATGTTTTCACTCGTGTTGGAATCTAGAACTCAGCCACTCAGTTCATGAAGTGAAGAGGTTGCTTTAAGGACTTGAGATCAGAGCAAGTTCTGTTCCATCTGGAGTTGATTTGGGCGAGGGCGCAAAGACGAGTGCAAAAAGCATTTCTTTTCCATGTGGTACCATTTCTTGACTTCAGGAATTTAACGGTAGGTTCCCTTCATTCTGTCACCTGTACATGGGCCAGCATTGCTCCCTATTTCAGTACTTTGGAGTTTTGCTTCCGAGAAGTGATAAATTGGCATGTTGTATTGACAAACAAAGTACCTTGGCAAGCAAAGGCTCACCAACTGGACATGAATGCATTGCATAGCTCTATATCTACTGGGTTTTTTCCACCGTCTCACATCTTTACTACTTCTTGGAGAGCTGCACACTCCTACCGCAGGCGCCTTTTTGTTTTGCCGTTGCAGTTCCTCAACTCTGCCCACAAGGATTCTACGTTTTCTGACCATATATACCTTTTTGATATGTAGTGTTAACTCTTAACAGCCCGCTCTACCAATCTACCTGTCCTTTAATTAGGATGTATATCCTTGGCGATATATTTACAGGCCCTAATCCCCTTGCTGCCACATGTCTGTGATACCCATAACATTGGTCCTGCCAAATTCAACCTGAGCTACAAGCTCACTTTCCTTGCTTCAAGTACTGCGTGTATAACAGGGCAACAAAGGCAGTGTGTTAACTGTCTCCTTTCTCATATATGTCCCTCATCTGTTGTGTCTGAAGTTAGATTTCTGACCCGATCCATACTCTCTCAACTTTAACTGATTCTGGAAAATTTACACAACTCTCTGGAAGCCTTCCCCATTTAATTAATTTCCAGTCTTTATGACCACACTGTTTAATAATTCTGCTCACGTAGAGCCCATCACAAAGGTAC
>NW_025161484.1:0-1557 GCF_004010195.1 Chiloscyllium plagiosum
GATCAGGTTACACTTTTATCAGCCGAGGGTCAGATCACACTGTTATCAGCCGAGGATCAGACTACACTGATATCAACCGACGATCTGGTTACACTGTTATCAGCTGAGGATCAGGCTGCACTGTTATCAGCCAAAGGTCAGGTTACACTGTAATCAGCCGAGGATCAGGTTACACTGTTATCAGCCGCGGATCCGGTTAAACTGTTATCAGCCGAGAGTCAGGTTACACTGTTATCAGCGGAGGGTCAGGCTACACTGTTATCAGCCGAGGATCTGGTCACACTGTAATCAGCCGAGGGTCAGGTTACACTGTTATCATCCGAGGGACACGCTACACTGTTATCAGCCGAGGGTCGGGCTGCACAGTTATCAGCCGAGGATGAGGTCACACTGTTATCAGCCGAGGATCAGGTTACACTGTTATCAGCCGATGGTCAGGCTACACTGTTATCAGCTGAGGGTTAGGTCACACTGTTATCAGCCGAAGGTCAGACTACACTGATATCAGCCGACGATCAGTTTACACTGTTATCAGCTGAGGATCAGGCTACACTGTTAACAGCCGAGGATCAGGTCACACTGTTATCATCCGAGGGTCAGGCTGCACTGTTATCAGCCGAGGGTCAGGTTACACTATTATCAGCCGAGGATCAGGCTACACTGTTATCAGCCGAATATCAGGTCACACTGTTGTCAGCCGAGGGTCAGGTTACACTCTTATCAAGGTAAAAACAATGGCTGCAGATGCTGGAAACCAGATTCTGGATCAATGGTGCTGGAACTGAACTGCTGGAAGAGCACAGCAGTTCAGGCAGCATCTGAGGAGCTTCAGCAAAATCGACGTTTCAGGCACAAGCCCTTCATCAGGAATAAAGGCAGAGAGCCTGAAGCGTGGAGAGATAAGCTTGGGGAGGGTGGAGGTGGGGAGCGATACGTATCAGCTGATGATCAGGCTACACTGTTATCAGCCGAGGGTCAGGCTACACTGTTATCAGCCGAGGGTCAGACTACACTGTTATCAGCCGAGGGTCAGGTTAAACTGTTATCAGCCGAGAGTCAGACTACGCTGATGTCAGCCGACGATCAGGTCACACTGTTATCAGCCGAAGATCAGGTTAAACTGTTATCAGCCGAGTATCAGATTAAACTGTTATCAGCCGAGTATCAGGTTACACTGTTATCAGCCGGGGATCAGGCTACACTGTTATCAGCCGACGGTCAGGCTACACTGTTATCAGCCGAGAGTCAGGCTGCACAGATATCAGCCAAGGATCAGGTTACAATGTTATCAGCCGAGGATCAGGTCACACTGTTATCAGCCGAGGGTCAGGTTACACTTTTATCAGCCGAGGGTCAGGTTACACTGTTATCAGCAGAGGGTCAGACTACACTGATATCAGCTGACGATCAGGTTACACTGTTATCAGCTGAGGATCAGGCTGCACTGTTATCAGCGGAAGGTCAAGTTAAACTGTTATCAGCCAAGGGGCAGGTTACACTGTTATCACCCGAGTATCAGGTTAAACTGTTATCAGCCGAGGGTCAGGTTACACTGTT
>NW_025161485.1:0-1557 GCF_004010195.1 Chiloscyllium plagiosum
TTTGGAGGTGGCGGAAATGACGACGGATGAAACTGTCTATCCTGGGAAACTGTGCCCCCCAGATGGGAAATCTGGGACACAATCTCAGGACAAGGGGGCAGTCATTTCAGATTGAGATGAGGAGGCACACCTCCATCGAATGGGTGATGAACCTTTCGGAATTCTCAGGCCCAGAGGGCTGTAGGTGATCCTTTACCAAACACAGTTGAGACCAGGGCTGACAGATTGTTGCTCTCTTGGGGAAATTACAGGATAAGGTAGGAAAGTGAGGCAGAGATAGACTAACAGCCACAATCACATCGAGTGTGGGAGTTGGCTGACTAGCTGACTCAATAAATGGCTCCTAACTCCTATGCCTTTTATTTCCTTTGTTTACCTCACTTAGCCTTCCCTTTCAGAGCAGTTACAATTCTCCACTTTGTTCTCTCATCACATACCCATCAGGTACAGGTTCTCAGGGGTAGTCACTGGCACACTGACCAGGTTAACTTCACTTTCTTCAGCAACCTTATCCCACAGGTTAGTGGCAGCACACACACAGCTGTGGGAGGAGTTGGCACTCCGAGCCTGGGTACAGAAACAAGCACACAATGGGTTAAACCACTTTCCAGCTCTGTATGCACCGAAAACAAGAAACTACCTCTCCGAGTTAGCAAGAAAACGCCCCCAAAAGCCATTCTACTCATTGCTGTTTGATGCACCTTCAAATTGGGACTCTTGCAAATTCTTAGAATCTCCACAGTGCAGAAGCAGACCATTTGGCCCATCGGGTCACACCGACTCTCCAAAGAACATCCCACCCAGACACAATTCTCCCCGCCTAATCTTACTCCCTGTAATTCTGCATTTCTCATGGCTAATCCAACTAGCCTGGACATTTCAGTCAGCATGGACCAGTTTGGGCCAAAGGGCCTGTCTCCATGCCTTAGGACTCTATCTTTGGGTTGTGGGAGGAAACCAGAGCACACCCACGCAGACAAGGGGAGAATATGCAAACGCCAGACTCCAGAGGTTGCAATCGAACCTGGGTCCACGCGCTGTGAGGCAGCAGTGGTGACTACTGAGTCACCGTGCCACCCTAAATCGGCACTTAGAGTAATAGAGTCATAGAGATGTACAGCATGGAAACAGACCCTTCGGTCCAACCCGTCTATGCCGACCGGATATCCCAACCCAATCTAGTCCCACCTGCCAGCAACCGGCCCATATCCCTCCAAACCCTTCCTATTCATATACCCATCCAGATGCCTCTTAAATGTTGCAATTGTACCAGCCTCCACCACATCCTCTGGCAGCTCATTCCATACACGTACCACCCTCTGTGTGAAAAAGTTGCCCCTTCGGTCTCTTTTATATTTTTCCCCTCTCACCCTAAACCTATGCCCTCCAATTCTGGACTCCCTAACCCCAGGAAAAGACTTTGTCTCTTTACCTTATTCATGCCCTCATAATTTTGTAAACCTCTATAAGGTCACCCCTCAGCCTCCGATGCTCCAGGGAAAACAGCCCCAGCCTCTTCAGCCTCTGATAGCTCAAATCTTCCAACCCTGGCAACAT
>NW_025161486.1:0-1557 GCF_004010195.1 Chiloscyllium plagiosum
TAATTGACACTGGAGATTCCAGCCATCTCCCTTTCTAAGTGAGGATGTCTTCTCGGGGATTCTTCACGGTATTTCCTGTCTGCACGAGTATGTGTAAGTGTTCCTTCTCCTGGCAATCAGTTCTGTCCATTGTGTCCCTCCTGGGAGCAAAGTCTTCCGGGGTGTCTCAGTTTGCCTCTTTGTTTATGTGCCATCGGTTTACATGGGAAATGAACTTGTGCTTAGGGTATTCGGACTGAAGAGATGATCGAGGCTAGGAGCTTACTCTGAAGGTTATTTGAGAAGTGTCTTATTTGGTTTGGGAATAGCTTAGAATATCTGGAATCTATATTCGCCTTTCTGGCCAAAACTGAGGCATTGTGGGTGTGTTCTATGTGTGTTAGCAGGCATGATTTCAGGGTTTCTGACACATGCTTCTGTGTTTTTTTTTATGTGTTTATGCTGTGGGTGGGCCGTGTAGCAGATTTTCTCGCACAGTTCACACTTTTTTTTGTTAAGAGCATGTTGAAAAAGTACAATATAGCCCGGACCAGGTAAGCTATCGGATGGTGGGCTTTCAGTGTCAGACAGGTAGTAGTCAGTGTCTGAATCTGACCAAGCGTAGTTTGTGTCAGGGGAGGGGATTTCACTCCAGCGAAATTGTACAAGCTGGTTTGTGAGGAGAGCAGGGGCAAAAGTGCTGTACAAAACTGGCAGCAGCACATACGGAGGCCCATGACCAGGATAATGATACCCACAACCCCACTACGGGATATTAGTTCCTCTAGCTGTTCAGTGCCCCGTGAGCTAAGCCAGGAGGTTGCCCAGGTCCACAAGTCCCAGTGGGACTCCGGTTCATTTGGGACAGCAGCAGCCTGTGGCAAGTGGCGTGTCAGGTCCTTTATATTTTCGCTGGGGTCAGGGATGTAGGTACAGCAGTCTGTGCCAATGAAGGTGCAAGTGCCCCAGTTTTGGCCAGCCAGTATTCCAGGGCCATTCTGTTTTGTAGGGCGACAGTGCGAATGGCAACATCCTCTGCATTCAGCTGGGCAAGTACTTCAGCCGAGGCATGTTATCTCCGCTAGCGTGGTGGCCATTTGATATGCCTCTATGTCGAGGTGCAGGCTTTCGTAAGTGGACACAAAAACAGGGGTGGGGGATATATCGTCTAGGGCAGTGAGGGCGCGTTTTCTGTGGGGAATAAGCTTCTGGAAGGGAGACGACTTGGAGTGGTAAATGAGTGGTACCACATACCACGTGTCAGCCCATGGCAACACCAGCCGGGGTTTGCCTTGTAGCAGCAGACAAAATAAGTGTTATTGTATATTCTTAGGTGGTGGGTTTTGGTTCCTGTCTAAATATTATTGAAAATAGAATTGTGGGTAGACATGTTGTGGCCAAGTAAATCTAGCATCCTGCACTCTGCTACAGAGCAGAATGCTGCAGGTGTCAAGAGCAGTGAGTTAGTGCACCACCTCCACCCAGCCACCCATGCGGATGGCTGGCTTCTCGTTAGGCGGATGTTCCTCTGCGTGACCCCCGTGCGATGGTCAAGGTTGGGTGTTCATGTGAGACGTT
>NW_025161487.1:0-1557 GCF_004010195.1 Chiloscyllium plagiosum
AATCTATACGGTTCACTAGCCCATATCGGGGAAGGATGTGCTCTAATATTGTTTTAGACACCACACTTGCAGTGGTGGTAGCTAGGGTGTATGCCTCAACCCAAACAGACAGATGATCTACTATGACCAAGGTATATTTTAGTCTTCCTACTCTGGATAGTTCAGTATAATCTACTTGTATACTCTGGAAGGGTCTCAATCCCGGGTCTGTTCCTCCCGGGGTCGGTTTTCTCAAGACTTTCTTATTTACCGTTCTGCATATTATACTTCCCTCACATATTTGTTTAGCAATTGTATATATTCCTTTACATCCATATTCCCTAAGAGCTAAAAGATACGTTGCTTGTACTCCCCAATGGCTGCCTTGATGTATGACAGCCATAATTTCTCACATCATCATTTTGTTTAATATTTATCTTCCATCGGGTAACATCCATTGCCCGTCTGCTATTTTTTGCAGCCCCAAAATCTTTCAATTCTTTTTCTTCTCTTTCAGTAAATATAGGAGCTTCCCGGGGATCAGGGACAGTAGGTATTCGGGAATGAATCAGCACTCCTTGTGGGTCCAGGCCTGCTTCCTTCGCCACTTCATCGGCTAATATATTCCCCCTAACTTCTGGTCCATTTCCTTTCTGATGACCATTTACATGCACTACCGCTATTTCTCGGGGGAGTAATAGGGATTCAAAGACCCGTTTAATCAACTCCTCATGTGCTAATTCCTTCCCCGGCTATTGATCAGTCCTCTTTCCTGCCATATCTTTCCCAAAGTGTGCACAACACCAAATGCATATTTAGAATCACTGTATGCTGCTCCCTCTTTATTTTCTAACGCCCTAAGGGCTCTTTGCAATGCATAGAGTTCGCAGGTCTGAGCTGACCACCCATTCGGCAACCTTCCTGCCTCCACCACACTCTCTTTCGTCCCGTCTACAACTGCATACACATTATTTCTTTTCCATTCAGTCACCCGGGATGATTCGCCAATAAAAAATCGGGCTCCTGCATGAAGTGGAACATCTCTCAGGTCCATGCAGACTTTAGTTTGGTATTCTATAATGTCAAGGCAGTAGTGCCCTGGATTCTGAGGAGATTCTCCTTCCCCTTTCCAAAGAAAGGCAGCTGGATTTAAACTATTGTCCGTGACCAGCACTAGATCATCCTTTTCTATTAATATTGCCTCATATTTCAGAACCCGCGAGTCTGTCAAACATCGCCCAGCTTTTTGGTTTATGATCGTTCTCACTTGGTGTGGGGTGCTTACTATTAGGGCTCCACCAAATGTAAGCTTCCTGCTTTCCTCCACCAACAACGTATACCTAATAACGTATAGGGATTTGGCACCACTGGGTGCCTGACCTGTTGCCGCCACGGCCTGCAAAAACTCAGGCCACCCCCGGGATACTGTCTCTAATAGCTTCGAAAGATATGCTACTGGCTGTTTCATTCCTCCCCACCTCTGGGTTAATACTCCCAAAGCCGCTCCCTTATCTACGGTAGCAAAGAGGTGGAAGAGTTTATCTCGAGAAGGTAAGGCTAATATGGGGGCATGGATCA
>NW_025161488.1:0-1557 GCF_004010195.1 Chiloscyllium plagiosum
GGTGTAGAGGTCAGTGCGCCAGACTCCCACTGCGCCCCCTCATGAGCAGGGGTGGTGTTCCCCTCGGGGTTCTGGGGGGGTGGGGATAGTGACAGTGGGGACAGGGTGGGTAAAACCTGCAGATGGATTATATGTGGAGAAGTGTGACAGGAAGGATAGAAGGGCTGAATAGTATTTAAATAGAGAAAGCAAGAAGCTACAGGCAGAGGGATCTGGGAGTCCTTGTGCATGAATCACAACAACATAAGAATCAGGAGCAGGAGTGGGCCACCTGGCCCTTTGAGCCCGCCCTGACTTTCAATACAATCATGGCTGCTCTTTTTGTGGCCTCAGCTCCACTTACCCACCCTCTCACCGTATCCCTTAATCCCTTTACTGTTCAAAACATTATCAATCTTAGCTTTAAAAACATTTACTGAGGAAGCTGCAACTACTTCCCTGGGCAGAGAATCCCATCGATTCCCAACCCTCTGGATGAAGAAGTTCCTCCTCAGCTCATTCCTAAATCTGCTCCCCCTAATTTTGAGTCTATGCTCTCTTGTCCTAGTTTCACCCGCCAGTGGAAACATCCTCCCTACGTCTATCTTATCTATTCCCTTCAGAATTTTATATGTTTCTATAAGATCCCCCTCATTCTTCTGAATTCTAATGAATATAGAACAGGCCCTTCGGCCCTCGATGTTGCGCTGACCTGTGAACTATTCTCAGCTCGTCCCCTACACTATCCCAAAATCATCCATGTGCTTATCTAAGGACTGTTTAAATCTCCCCAGTTTGGCTGAGTTGACTACATTAGCAGGTAGGGAATTCCACGCCCATACCACTCTCTGAGTAAAGAACCTGCCTCTGACATCTGTCTTAAATCTATCACCTCTCAGTTTGTAGTTATGCCCCTCTTACATCATCCTAGGAAAAAGACTTTCCCTGTCTACCCTATCTAATCCTCTGATCATCTTGTATGTCTCTATCAAATCTCCCCTTAGCCTTCTTCTCTCCAATGAGAACAGACCCAAGTCTCTCTCAGCCTTTCCTCATAAGGCCTTCCCTCCAGACCAGGCAACATCCTGGTAAATCTCCTCTGCACCTTTGCTTCCTGTTAGTGAACCAATCCTGTCTCCGTGTTAATAGTTTGTCTGAAGCGTCCACGTTCGGGGGGGTAACAGGGAAGGAAAATGGAATGTTAGCATTTACTTCAAAGGGAATGGATTAAACAAGTTGGGTGTTTTGCTAAAAACTCAACAAGGCACTGGTCAGAGCCTGGCTGGATCCCGGGAACACCTTCCGGCCTGTTACCTGAGGGAAGATAGACTGACATTGGAGACAGTGCAGACATAGTTCCCTCAGCTGGGCCCGGGGATACAGGGAATGTCTGAGGAGGAGAGGGTGAGGAGGTTGGGCCTGAACTCCGTGAGGGTCCAGAAGACGTCGAGGTGACCTTATTGAAACGTACACAGTTCCAGGGCGGTCTGACAGGGGAGATGTTTACAGGTTGTTTCTCCGTGTGAGAGAATCTCGGATCAGACGGAATTATCAGCGACCCCTCGGATTCACTTCCTG
>NW_025161489.1:0-1557 GCF_004010195.1 Chiloscyllium plagiosum
TCCAATCTGCCTTGCCCTAGCAGAGTTTTATATTTTTCATTGAGATCTCGACTCATTTTTCGAAAGCCCATGGAATACAAGCCCATCCGCTCCAGATTCTGCCCGCACAAGCCTATCATCCCAGAGATCAGTCTGGTCATCTTCTCTGCTCTTGATCAATGTCAGGTTTGTCCTTTATTAGGTAAGGAGACCCAAACTGCTCATAATACTGCACAGTGTTCGAGACAATGTCTCACCAAGGTCCTATAGAGCTGCAATAAAACACCCGTACTCCAATATTCAAGTCCCCCTGAAATGAAGGTAGATACACGATTTATCTGCCTATCTGCTTTCTGCTCCTGCAACATTGCTTTCAGTGACTGGTGTACAGGGAGATCCAGATCCTTTTCAATATTACAGCTCCCCACTTGTTGGATCTGTGTACACTGGCCAGCGTCCCAAAGCCATTCCCAGTATTGATTTCTCGATTCAGATCTCATTGCCCTGCACTGACTCCGATGGAGAAGGAAACAAAAATGCAGCTTAAGTTCCTGGATAGACCAACATTTTTAACCAATCCCTTTTCAAATGATAGGCTCCCGTTCTGTTTTTCGCATCAAAGGTCACAATAGCAAATATCCCAAGCCCCCGCCCACATTGCTCTCCATATGCCGCGTATTCACCCAAAACTCCACTTGTCTCAATCAACTTGGAGCATTTTGGCATCCTGCTCACCAACGCACAATCTGATATTGTTTAGTGCCATCAGCAAACTTGGAAAAATTGTATTTAATCCACTCAGCCAAATATATGATGAGTGTTTGGAATAGCTGGGACCCAAACCCTGATCCTTGCTATATTCTCCAAGCCGTCCATTAAAAAAAATGTTTTATTCCTACTCACTGATTCCTGCCAGCTCTCCCATTCTGAAACCATATTAGTCCCAGTTCCAAGGGATTTGAATTTGCATAATAGGCTTGGGGCTTTATCAAAATTCTTCTGAAAATGCGATCGTATTGCATTGATTGTTTCTCCATAATTATGCGAAATGTCACTTTCTCAAATATGGTGCCCATTCGATAAACGTCTGTTGACTTTGTCTGTGCTCATTACTTTCAGTTCCAATACTTCCTCTAAAACTGTTCAGTTGCTAATTTCATTCTACTCCCTTTTTCTCAACAGACTAATGTTCACTAGTAGTTGGGACGTTTTCTTTTTTATTTTGTTTTCTTCTGTGAAGACATAACCGAAGTATTTGCTCCATAGTTCTGCCTTTTCTCTGTCCTCAATTCTCTGGTATCAGACTGTAAGAAAGCTGCACCTTTTTCCGCTTAATTTTGCCATTGACATATTTTCAGAAGATATTACAAGTTCAATCTTAAAACCCTTGTTAATATACTCTTCAGAAACCCATCAGTTCCTTTCTTAAGCTTCTCAATGATTAACTTTCCACAGCCATGCAAACACAGAAGCACAGACTTTGTACCATCAACAATACAGCACGGTCTACATTAGTCCCGCTTTCTGACACAAGACCCGTAGCAGTGAATCTTATGGCATTTCAAGTGCACAGCCGTG
>NW_025161490.1:0-1557 GCF_004010195.1 Chiloscyllium plagiosum
CATTTAAAATGATCCTGTTCAGTTCACATTGTCATTCAGCATTGCACCTCCCAAATGTTGGCTGTTTGTTTGTTGTGCATTAGATTTAATTCTGTCTGTCAGAAAGAGTGATGATGACTGGGGAATATTGTACTCCCCATGCAGTCTCCACAGCCACTATCCCCATTCTATCCTATCCCCCAGCCAATGTCATGTTCATTCGAACCTGACTCATTAATTCATAAGTCTTAATGAATAAGTTCATTGTAATGATCACTTTTCGTTTTGGACTGAGGCCAAAATGCGTAAAAATACTGTTTTACAGCAAATAAAACTGCTTTTAGAAGTTTGTCAATTTGTATAAATAAATTAGTGAAGCATATTCCCTATGGAAGTTCCAAAGTTGCCTTATTAGGGCAGTGAGAGGAACATTCAGAGAAGTCCACACTTGCTGCCCATGTTCAGGGCAACTGTGCCCAGTGACAGTATGTTGGCTGGCGTTTGTTCCAGTGGAGGAGAGAACAGCACAGTAACAACATCCTAGTTGTGTTTCTTTTGCGGGGGTGGAGGGATTTGGGGACAGATGGTTACAGCATAGTAAATAGACAACAGAGAAGGATCATCTCGCCTACGAAAAGATAACATCCATCATTCTCCCTCACAACTGACTTCACTAGAGCAATTGGTGATGGGAGATTTGACCAATAGCCAGCAATGTCAACATGTAGTCCAGTCCAGTTATATTGTGAACTGAATGTGCTGGATTAAAAGCTGGGACTGTTTGCTCTGTGACTATGATTAATGTCAGTCTCCATGCATTGTAACTGTGTCACTGGAGGGTTTCCCTCTCCTATTGGTGAGGGGCTTCATTCAGTGCGCTATCCCAGTGTAGGAGCAGATGTATCAATTCCAACAGTAAAGAGATCAACAGCTGCGTAGACAGAGAGAGGACAGATCTGAATCTGAGAATAGCGGACTCGAACATTACAACAATGGAGAGGAGGTCTTTATTGAGTCTTTTTAAGATTTCCCCCTGCTGGAAATTTCTACTATTTCGGATATCAGTAGTTCTGATGATTATTCTGGGCGGGGTGGAGGGTGTGCTACTAACCTATTCTCGCTATTGTTGGTGTTCTCTACCTCTGTCCATTCATTAATCCCCCAAACAAGTTTGAACATCGTTGCAATTTCGTTATCGATATTTGTCAGAGAAAGAAACTGTTGTCTTCAGTTTCAATTGCAGTCTCCATTCATTACCCATAAATTGCTGACCACTCCCTCACAAACATCTGCAAACAAAACTGTGCACAACCTCGAGATCCCTTTTTTGCTCTGAACTGATTTATGTCTTCTGATGTCTCTTTCACCAAACCTGTTCACTACCAGCTCCTAATATCCCCAATCTTCATCTCTGCGTCAGTGCTGAACAATCCGTTGCCTACACGTTGGTAAAATTCAGACTTAATATTTGAAGCTCTCTTCTGACCACTTTTCCGATGACAAATATTTCAAACATAAAATTGTTCTTGTCTCGGACGTTACTTCATGATTAGGACAATATATGAATGTTGGAATGTC
>NW_025161491.1:0-1557 GCF_004010195.1 Chiloscyllium plagiosum
ATCCACAGAGGATGGTGCAAAGACAGAACAGACTGCCATAGGGAATGGTAGAAACAAGTACAATTACAAAATGGAAACGACATTTGGGCAGGTACATCGAGAGTAGATGTTTTGAAGAGACATGGGCCAAACGCAGTCAAACCTCGTCTGCATAGACAGGTTGGGCTGAAGGGTCTGATTCCATGCTGCCTGACTCTATGTCTCCAGTTTTTGGAGGGGGAGACAATCTAGACAAGGCATGTTGTTGAGACTGAAGCAAGTTACAGAGATAGGGATGGTAGACTGGAATGCAATACGATTCAATTATGGCGAGGGACTGTAGACAGGGGAGGAGACGACCTCGCTAAGAGCTGTTATAGGAGTTAAAACTTATTGAAGTTACTGGTCCACAAGAAATGCCATAGATACAGTGTTGGGGGGAAATACAGAACAGAGAGATCACAGGCAGCATTCCCACCCTCTCTTGGGAAGCCTGCTTTCCCCTCTGTTGCCCGGGTGCTCACTAAGACAGCACAGGCCTGGATTGATAACTGTGACATTCCCGACACTGTCTCAGTACAACAAATCTTACAGTGGAGTGGTGATTAAGCCTAAGGTGTGTCTGTACTGTACTCCCCCTCAAGCACTGTATCTCTGTCATGTCTTCTTCGCCAATGTCTGGAGCCCTCCCATTGCTCTGTGCACTCTGAGTGATCTCACCTCACTGCAGGATTTATTGAAGGCACCAGATATCCATCCCCTTTGTCTCTCTGGCTGACCAACCATCTTCAATGGGGTGATGGGTGAGACACCCAGCAGTTGGGAAGTCTACTGAGTCAGGAACTTCCTAATAACCTACAGGAGACAGAGAAGTAGACAGACTCTGAAATTAGGGTGATGGAAACAGATGGAGAATGGTAATAATTGCCATACTGACCTGGAAAATCCCAGTGTCCATCCCTGGCCTATGCGGCCTCTTCTCTCTGGAGTGGACAATTCTGTTACCTCAGGATCTGGTGTAGCTGCAAGAGCGAGAGACGCTGACAGAGGCAGCAATTAGACCCACACAGTGAGGGATACCACATGGAGAGATACTGAGTGATATCAGCAGAGTTTACGGATGGGAAACCTGTGAGAAGGTAAACTGATGGCCTTGTGGTATTATCGGTGCACTATTTATCCAGGAACCCAGCCCAAGTTCAAAACCCACCAATTGTAAATAGGTGAATGCATGAGTGCTGTGGGGACTGGAGAAGGTTACAGTGATATCATGTGCTGTAGAGGCTGGAGGAAGGTGCACAGATGGGGAGGTTGGTAAGGACTGAAAAATGTTAGAGACAGGGTGGGCTGTAGGGTTCTGGACAGGATGATAGTGACAAGGACTTTTGGAGCTTTTTTGAGCAGAGACCATAACTGTTAGCTTCACAGACATTATGGAAAGAGATAAAGATAATGCAGAAGCTAAGTATCTAAATTGGGGAGGCTATTTATCATTATACTATCACTGTCACTCGATGTTATTATTAGCATTAGACTGGAAAGCCGAGACTGCAAGGAACAACACTTGTTGGAGTCTCT
>NW_025161492.1:0-1557 GCF_004010195.1 Chiloscyllium plagiosum
GTCTCTGGCTGGTTAAAAAGTGAGTTTTGTTTCGAACAATAGGAACCCTAATTGTTCAATATATTTATCCTTTCTTCAGAGTTCAGCTATCTAAGTATTCGACTACAAATTGAGATCTGAATATTGAATGAGCAAGTAATATTCCACTGAGCACTTTTGAAGGTTTTGTTTTGATGCCACTTTTTTTAAGCAAACAAAATCTCGAAACTCTCAGAAAAATGCAAACACTATAGTCATATTAAAGCAATTTTGTTAATGTGACTGCTGTTGGCTGGTGTTTTTTGCATTGCTGTGGCATGAGCTGAGAGAGAAGCCCCTCCATAGAACTTCCAGGAACTTGTACTAATTTTCTTTCACATTGTTGTGTTCTCGATGAAACTTAATTAAGTCACACATTGGACTAACATTTTCTTTGTGATCACTGCATTCATTACTGGAACCTCTTCTGACTTGGAAGTGTCACAGTTTCCATATCTGCACGTGGTGTTACAGCACAAATTAATTGATTTTAAACAAACACTTGAAAAATTCAACCATTGAAAAAGCTCTGAAGATGGAGGATTTCAGCATTATAAACTTGTTTGTTGGATCTTTGAAACTTTGAAACTCCAATTTATCAGTTTAATCAACCTGCCACATCCCATACAAATAGGGATGAGTTAGATATTCAACATGAGTATGTCTCATTAACTGTAACTTTAAATCCGCAATCCTGCCTACCCTGAAAACCTTTAACCACCCCTCTCTCAACAATAAACTATTTATCTTTGCCTTTTAAATATTCCATAGCTGTTAATAATGTGTCAGAGTTTCCACATTTTGAAATAAAACAAATCATCTCGATGTGTTTTAAATGGACAACCACTGACATTTAGACAGTAATCCTTCATTCTCGTCTCTTCTGTAAGTGCTCTCTACTTTTGTGTTAAAATTCCCCCACGATAAAAGGAAAACATTTATTCGCTTTCCTAATTATGATTGTATCTGTATGCTAGCACTTTGTGATTTAGGTAATATTACACTCTGAACCCACTGCAGCTCAGAACCAAGGAATCTCCCTCTATTTAAAAAAAAATGCTTTTCTTCCAGTCAAAATGGACAACTTCAAATTTATCCACGTAAAGTTCTATTTGTCAGGTCTTTGACTATTCACTTAACCTATATTTCTCTATAGCACCCCAAAGTCCTCTGAGGTTATTTTTTAACCTTCCTTTGTCATGTCAGCTTTATATTCATTCCTTCATAAGTCATGGACTGTGAGTCAATACTTGGAATATTTGAGCAGATACAGACTCGATTCAAATGGCTGCTCAAGTTATATTATCCTAACCATTCTGAACTCCAGCTAATTCTCAATTCCAAACAAACACTGAATTAAATGCGAACATTCATGTAAAAAAGGCTGAGCCCCTGAATCTAATTAGATGATACCAAAATAACAATGGCATTCCCGTCAGCCTCTTTCTCTCTCTGCACACACACACACACACCATGGATAAGGGAACATCTTGAAATGTAAGATGCCTGTAAGGTAAATGAATACTATAAACTTCCACT
>NW_025161493.1:0-1557 GCF_004010195.1 Chiloscyllium plagiosum
TCATCGATAGTCACAGGTGAGATGCTGGAAGGCGGGAGGTTGGGCTAACGTGGTGCCACTATTTAAAAAAAGTGGTAAGGACAAACCAGGGAACTATAGACCGGTTAAACCTGACCTCAGTGGTGGGCAAGTTGACGGAGGGAATCCTGAGGGACAGGGTGTACATGTATTTGGAAAGGCAAGGACTGAATAGGGATAGTCAACATGCCTTTGTGCTTGGGAAATCATGTTTCACAAACTTGATTGAGTTTTTTGAAGAAGTAACAAAGAGGATTGATGAGGGCAGAGCGGTGGACGTGATCTATATGGACTTCAGTAAGGCATTCGATAAACTTCCCCATGGGAGACTGGTTTGCAAGGTTAGATCTCATGGAATATAGGGAGAACTAGCCATTTGGACACAGAACTGGTTCAAAGATAGGAGACAAAGGGTGGTGCTGGAGAGTTGTTTTTCAGACTGGAGGCCTGTGACCAGTGGAGTGCCACAAGGATCGGTGCTGGTTCCACTAATTTTCATCATTTATGTAAATGATTTGGATGTGAGCATAAGAGATATAGTTAGTAAGTTTGCAGATGACACCAAAATTGGAAGTTTGGTGGACAGTGAAGAAGGTTACCTCAGATTACAACAGGATCTTGATCAGATGGGTCAATGGGCTGAGGAGTGGCAGATGGAGTTTAATTTAGATAAATGCGAGGTGCTATATTTTGGGAAAGCAAATCTTAGCAAGACTTATACACTTAATGGCAAGGTCCAAGGAAATGTTGCTGAACAAAGACACCTTGTAGTGCAGGTTCATAGCTCCTGGAGTTTCAGGTAGATAGGATAGTGAAGAAGGCATTTGATATGTTTTCCTTTATTGGTCGGTGTATTGAATACAGGAGTTGGGAGGTCATGCTGCGGATGTACAGGATATTGGTTAGGCTATTTTTGGAATATTGCATGCAATTCTAGTCTCCATCCTATTGGAAGGATGTTGTGAAACTTGAAAGGGTTCAGAAAAGATTTACAAGAATATTGCCAGGGTTGGAGGATTTGAGCTATAGGGAGTCATTGAATAGGCTGTTTTCCCTGGAGCGTCAGAGGCTGAGGGGTGACCTTACAAAGGTTTATAAAATCATGAGGGGCATGGATAGGGTAAATAGATAAGATCTTTTCCCTGGGGTTGGGGAGTCCAGAACTAGAGGGCATAGGTTTAGGGTGAGAGGGGAAAGATATAAAAGAGACCTAAGGAGCAACTTTTTCATGCAGAGAGTAGCACGTGTATGGAATGAGCTGCTAGAAGAAGTGGTGAAGGCTAGTACAATTGCAACATTTAAAATACATCTGAATGGGTATCTGAATAGGAAGGGTTTGGAGGGATATGGGCCCGGTGCTGTTGGGTGAGACTAAATTGGTTTGGTATATCTGGTCAGCATGAAAGAGTTGGACCAAAGGGTCTGTTTCCATGCTGTACATCTCTATGTCTCTATGAACTTCCTGCCCATTCCCAGTCCCACTAACCTGCTGATTAGTCCTGTCTGTTTCAGGCTCCTATTCAATCTTTGCTTTTAAAC
>NW_025161494.1:0-1557 GCF_004010195.1 Chiloscyllium plagiosum
GCTCCTTGAAAGTGGAGTTGCAGGTCAATAGGATCGTGAAGAAGGGGTTTGGTATGCTTTCCTTTATTGGTCAGAGTATTGAGTACAGGAGTTGGGAGGTCATGTTGCGGCTGTACAGGGCATCAGTTAGGCCACTATTGGAATATTGTCTGCAATTGTGGTCTCCTTCCTTTTGAAAAGATGTTGTGAAACTTGAAAGGGTTCAGAAAAGATTTACAAGGATGTTGCCAGGGTTGGAGGATTTGAGCTATCGGGAGAAGCTGAACAGGCTGGGGCTGTTTTCCCTGGAGTGACGGAGGTTGAGGGGTGACCTTTTCGAGGTTTACAAACTCATTAGGGGTATGGAAAGGATAAATAGACAAAATCTTTTCCCTGGGGTGGGGGAGTCCAGAACGAGAGGGCAGAGGTTTAGGGTGAGAGGGGAAATATATAAAAGAGACCGAAGGGGCAACATTTGCACGCACAGAGTGGTACAGGAAGTGGCGGGGGCTGGTACAATTGCAACATTTAAAAGACATTTGAATGGGTATATGAATAGGAAGGGTTTGGAGAGATATGGGCCGGGCGCTGGCGGGTGGGACTGGATTGGGTTGGGATATCTGGTCGGTATGGACGGGTTGGACCGAAGGCTCTGTTTCCAGGCTGTACATCTCTCTGATTCTCGTCTCAGGTTTTCAGCATCTGCATGAATAACGTTCAAGCCACGCCCCGTGACGTCACACATCCCACTGCGCATGCGTCCACATTCTCGGCCAAGATGGCGGCTGTTCACCTCGGAAATGCAAACCATTTACCCACAAGTTATTTTTCAAGGTGCTCGCTTCTCTCTGGAAGGGTTTATTCTCGGTCTGAATCCCTCTGTCCAGCTCCTGCAGCCTTACCGTCTGGAAAAGCGCGTCTCTTCCCATTTCCCACGGAGACAAACCCGGCTCTGCGGCTGCGCCGCCCTCGCCTGTAGTGAGTATAGAGGGTATTCACCACCGCGGGGAATGCTGGGTATGTACCCCGCCATTGAGGAGATTAACACAGAAGGTTAATTCTGTTCATTAATAATTTTCTTTTGTATTCTATTCTGCTATTCAAATAATCTTTGTAAGAACAAAATTGGCTGTTAGAAAAACATCTTAAAGTTGGATGCATCTAACAAATCTCTCAAATCATCTCTACAACATAACCTTGTCAAAAAAATACTAGATCTCTCAAATCATTTTGTAAATTCCCGTCCTGAACAGATGGTGGTAGATTTTGGAAACTCCTTTAACAGGTGGATGTTTAACACTCAAGCCAAAAGATACATTTGTTTATTCTGAATGTCTCTCAACAGGTTTCTTTTGTCATCTCATTTTACAAAATAGTGGAAGGAATGAAAACTGAAGTGTTTCTCTGATGCCAGTTCTGTGCTAACTTCTCAGTTACAAGCTCCGGCCAGAGAGTTTACATTGAAGTACAATGACACTGATTCAGAGGTGAATATTTTTGAGCATTCATCTATAATTCAGTAGTTAACGTGCTTTGCTGTGGTTAATTGGTTAGGCCCTGGTGTGATCTCTTTACTGT
>NW_025161495.1:0-1557 GCF_004010195.1 Chiloscyllium plagiosum
ATAAGTGCGGAGAATGTTCTAAGAGGTAGTCTCGCCAAGAGACACTGATACAATAACATTACACAGTGTCTCAGGTGATGCCAAACCATTGATCAAAGTATATGTTAAATAACTTCACCAATTTTTAACTCTGCTGACCTGACATAAAATGCCCAACTGCAGAAATAGTATGCATACCTTGAGAATTAGATGCGGAATTAACTTTTATTCTTTCATCTCCACAAATGAGAAAAGTCAAAACTTTACCTACGCCTCTTCAGGTAGAAAATCACTGCGGTTGAGCACTTTTAATGACTGTTCTTGGAAAAATGGAGAAGTAGAAAAAGTCCAGCAATGAAGATATAAGAATAAATACTGAAATAAAGTGCAGACAACCTGCCTTCAAACGCAGTCCATGCAGAATTCTAATTTTCATTCCGCTTTTAGTCTTGATCCGAACCATGTCTGACTTCATCTCAGGATTCACAAGATCGGAGAATTGTATAATCACTTATTGACCTGTCGATCAAAAATCAAGCTAAGGGAGCCTTGATGTAACATAAATATTAAGCCAACACAAACTCCTGGGAAAGCGAATTCCCAATTGAGAATGAATTCCCAACTTGTGAATTTCTTCTCATTCCTACCTGACCGAGGTTAGACGTCCCATTTATCCTCTGGTCACAGCAGATTTTAAATGTAACCGGGTTGGTGATATGGCTAACGTGAAGTTTCAGACTGGGTCAGGTTCAGCGGTAGGAATACGTCAGGCAGATTTCTTTAGTCAACAACAAATAGCAGGCTAATTCCTGAAGTGCAAAGTACAAAAGTACAAAGCTTGATGGCAACAAATTTGGACAGTAAAAACACCCAACGAGTATCCAACTGATCCACTGTCCTCAAATTGCTGTATAACATTTAGACATTTAAAACCCCATAATATAAGCCTTTCACCCTGGGAGTAACTGAAGTGAAACATTTCCGAGCAGCTTCGAATGTAACGATATCCTTCATCAGGTAAGGAAACCAAACACACTTCACACAAAGTTCTCCGTATGTGTTCTCAAACAGACTGGTACAGCTGCAGCAAAACGTCCTTCACTCAGGGTTGTTTAAAAGTACAGCCAGCAGGCACGTTTTACACCTTTTTCCTTTTATATATTGACTTCATTTTATTACCGTGATGAGAAGATTTATTTTCTTTATTCAGAGTATTGTGAGATTTTGTTTGAAACTCTCTTCTCAGAGAGCATTGGAGGCAGAGTTATTGAATATTTCGGAGACCCAGACAGTAAGACTCAGGAATAACAACGAGTCAAGGATTATGAGGGAGTGGGCAGGAATGTGCAGAGTGGGTAACAAATGATGACAGTGATACAAAATGAGACTGCATTTCACCAGAGCATCAAGGAATACAATGTAAGATGAAATGATAATGCTAAAATGCTGAAAGTGATGGGACGATGTAACTCTTGTCCCAGTGAACCATAGAGCTGCTTTGTCATGAGAGAACCATCAATTACAGTGGTTGAACCTGAGGGTCATGACTCCTCCGGTGAGGAGGTGAGGTTGAGAAAC
>NW_025161496.1:0-1557 GCF_004010195.1 Chiloscyllium plagiosum
AGGAAAAGCACTTGCTGTCTAATTTGTTTGAAAGCCAAGCCGCCTTTCCAGTTCCAATAACCTTTTTCGCTCCCACTCTCTCCACCCACCCCGTGCAGGAATTGCTATTTTGAAACTATGACAGGACTAGAAATCCTTCCCTTGGATAGAAGCTTCCTCTAGAGGGAAATGTCGGACATCAGCCTGAGGCCTGTTCGACAGGCCGCACCCCATGGGGTCCGTGTAAGTTGTGTCTATTTGTTAGCCTGAGGTTTGATTTCCCCTGGGATGCCCTCGATTTTAAAGGTCTCTGGTTAACTGAGATTGATTGTGGCTCTGTCATTTTAATGCAAGTTTGAAGCCTGTGGTGAAAATAAACAGGGCCTTGGGATTTGACACGAGCATGTTCTGTGTCTGACACACAGAACTCCAAAAAGAGGAAATTAAAATCCGGAATGTGAAACTCTCCTTAAAAACTTGGTATAATGTCAGAATAACGTGTGGTGTGTGGGCAGCATGGACGAGACAGGATAAAGACAGAGAGACAGAGAGAGAGCGCGGGAGAGAGAGAGAGAGTTGTAGCTGGCAGTCACACTGACGTCAGGAAAATCCCAAAAGGGAACCTCAGCAAATATCCCCACGGTCCGACCAGTTCTTCGAGGCTACTGAGGTGTCATTGTTTACTGTTTTCAAACTGCACAGCTAACCATTAGAAAGCATAAAAATGTTTAAATGTTTAAAAGGAAAGAAGGAATGATCAAGCTGTTCTGTGCTAGAGTTAACATGACAATGTTCACGGAGATCCAACGAAGTTAAATCCTGACATTAACATCTCAACATGACAGGCAGCTCTCTGGGAGAGGGTTGAGAGACATTGCAATGTGTCTGACACTCTGTGGTGGAGACAGTAACCCCTCATGGAGAATAAATCTGCAGAATAATATGTCAAATTAATTCTCATGTTATTTCTCTCTCTGTCGAGAGAGAGCAGCTCCCTCTGCCTGGTAGAGATTGTCTGTGGTGGGGGTGTGTGCCCGGGTGGGGGTGGGACAGAGAGGGACAGATAGATTGATGTACATGTGTGTGGAGAGGGAGAGGGATACACAGAGAGAGACTTTTGAGATTATTTGGTATCTGCAGCAACAGTTGACACTGAAACACCTTAACACAGGAGAAAGGAATCAGATTCTCGGGCCGGCTGCTGCGGTAGTGCTGGGCAGGGAACAATGTCAGCTAGGTTGTGTCTTTGAGTAAAGTGCACATTATCGCTGATCTTATGAGGGAAGGATATGTTTCCAGTGGAGAGATCAACATAAAGGTATTTCTTCAGATGAAGTACTCGCTTCTGACAGTAGTATTGGACACAAAACACTGTTTACCTCATTAAAAAAAAGAGCAGAGTTTATTTAATTAAACATGCGCACATTGAATTGTTGGATGCTGAATAAATGTCTCGCCACGAGGAGAGTCTGGAAGCATCCACGAGAATGTAGTCATCAAATGGGTCCGAAGCAAAGGACATGCAAATGGAATCAAATTGTATTCGCACTTTGCATATACCACTGTTGACCTAAGAGA
>NW_025161497.1:0-1557 GCF_004010195.1 Chiloscyllium plagiosum
TTATGACAGCGGTATGTTGTTACCACACAGTCTAGAGAATTCCTGGGTACATTTCTTTTAACTCCTCAGTTCCCTAGTTTTCATTTGACTTCTCCAGCACAAGGGGCGTCTCTTCCAACTTGGATCCCATTAAATCGTTCAGAAGAACTAACTGTATTCCTGGGTATGACACTCTGTCACTCACTCTTCCGGTTAGTTCCCCAATCTTGATTTGGCACTCCAATGTGATGTTTCTGTCCCCAACCTTAATTTATGTCCCAATTCCACAAATTATCATGCTCTTGAGTAACATGTCATAAATTTGAAAATACAAATGGTTGGAGTGCCAGGCCTCTAGGAATTCTCTGGCATGTCTTTGCTTAGCCAGTCCCAGGATAGATACAACCACAACGCCATAAACAAACACGGATCTAGGTAACATCTATCAACCCCTCAGAAAACGAACAGGAAATTACATTACCACAAACCCCAGGAACCCCATCCAGGACAAACATATATATAGAAAGCAGGAGAAAATTGGAGGTCGCTTCACTTGGAGGTCGCCACTGATGATGTTACCTCGCCAGGTAATGAAACGTCTGGGTATCACACCTACAAATCAGCGAGCAAATCTCCACCTTAAACCTCAACCTGAGTCACAAACCTTGCATTTGCAATTTACGTTTTTTCTAACACTACTGCAGTTGTCTGTTTCTCTGACACACCAAAGTGCTTTACCATCTCCATTGCAATTTCTGCTTTCTTTTTGTCCCTGGTTAAACCCAATTCTAAACTATTTGCTAATTCTAAACATATTCCGTCTTCTGCCTTTCTAAACTTCCTTGGCAAATTTGGGAACGTCTTTAGTAATGTTAAAAGCCATTTCTCTCATTTTTAATTGAACCAACTACACGTTAACAGAAGTAAATGAATTTTCCCACCGGTTTTATTTGAAGATCTAGGTCACTAATTGCCACGTGTTGGAATCTGCTGGGACGTTTTGAACTCCAAATCTGTTCAAATCTGTACAAATCCCATCTGTCCAAGGCCCCAACCTGTTATGACATCAATGTCGAACCCCTCTGTTAATTAAAACCACACACCCAGAAAAGCTCATCTCACATCATAATCCGTTGAAATGTGGGTGACAGAGAACTCCTAAATTCCACTAATTAATGAAAAATAACAATTTGTATGTATGCAAGTTCGCTCGCTGATCGTGAAGGTTTGTTTTCATTCGTTTCGTCGCCATGACTTGAAAACATCATCAGTGAGCGTCTCCGTTGAAGTGTTGGTGTTTTGCGCCGCCTCTCTACTTATAGGTCTTGGTTTCTTACGGTGGGTGATGTCAGTTCCGGTTTTCTTTATTACAAGAGTAGGTAGAGAGGATATAAATTGATGTTTTTATTGATGGACTTCTTGTTAGAATGCCATTCCTCTAAGAACATCCTTGCGTGTCTTCGTATGTATGTGTTTTTTCCAGTCAGAGTGGTGCCCTTCTTTTTATTTTGGAATATAGGATAGTGGGTCATGTCTTTTGGTGGCTTTTGGTGTTCATGTATCCTGGTAGCACGAAAA
>NW_025161498.1:0-1557 GCF_004010195.1 Chiloscyllium plagiosum
GTTACTGCCCGTTACTGAACACACTTACTGCCCACAACTGAACACTGTTCCTGCCTGAAACTGAACACAGTTCCCGCATGTTACTAAACACGCTTACTGTCCGCTACTGAGCATAGATCCTGCCCGTTACTGAACATAGTTCATGCCCACTACTGAACACAGGTCCTGTCTGTTACTGAACACAGTTACTGCCGGCTACTGAACACTGTTCCTGCCTGTTACTGAACTCAGTTATTGCCCGTTACTGAACACAGTTACTGCCCGCTACTGAACACTGTTACTGCCCACTACTGAACACAGTTACTGCCCGCTACTGAACACAGTTCCTGCCTGTTACTGAACACAGTTACTGCGCGTTACTGAACAAAGTTACTGCCCGCTACTGAACACAGTTACTGCCCGTTACTGAATACTGTTACTGCCCGTTACTGAACACAGTTACTGCCCAATACTGAACACAGTTACTGCCCGATACTGAACACAGTTACTGCACGTTACTGAACACAGTTCCTGCACGTTACTAAACACGCTTACTGCCCGCGACTGAACACAGTTCCTGCCCATTAGGTAACTCAGTTCCTGCCTATTGCTGAACACTGATACTGCCCATTACTGAAGATAGGTACTGCTCTTTACTGAACAGAGTTCCTGCCCGTTACTGAACACAGTTCCTGCTCGCTACTGAACAAAGTTCCTGCCCGTTACTGTACACAGTTCCTGCCCGTTACTGAACACACTTACTGCCCGTTACTGAACACAGTTCCTGCCCGTTACTGAACACAGTTCCTGCCCGTTAATGAACACAGTTACTGCCCGCTACTGAACAGAGTTCCTGCCCGTTACTGTACACAGATCCTGCCCGTTACTGAACACAGTTACTGCCCGCTACTGAACACAGTTACTGCCCGCTACTGAACACAGATCCTGACCGCTACTGAACACAGTTACTGCCCGTTACTGAACACAGTTACTGCCCGCTACTGAACACAATTCCTGCCCGTTACTGAACACAGTTCCTGCCCGCTACTGAGCACAGTTCCTGCACGTTACAGAACACAGTTCCTGACCGTTACTGAACACAGTTCCTGCCCGCTACTGAGCACAG
Organism: Chiloscyllium plagiosum; assembly: GCF_004010195.1. Taxonomy (NCBI): domain Eukaryota; kingdom Metazoa; phylum Chordata; class Chondrichthyes; order Orectolobiformes; family Hemiscylliidae; genus Chiloscyllium; species Chiloscyllium plagiosum. The sequence goes on from NW_025161498.1 coordinate 1,106, forward strand.
TTCTTGCCCGTTACTGAATGCAGTTCCTGCCCGCTACTGAACACAGTTCCTGCACGTTACAGAACACAGTTCCTGCCCGCTCCTGAACACAGTTGCTGCCCGCTACTGAACACAGTTCCTGCCCGCTACTAAACACAGTTCCTGCCCGCTACTGAGCACAGTTCCTGCCTGCTACTGAACGCAGCTCCTGCCCGCTACTGAACACAGTTACTGCCCGCTACTGAACACAATTACTGCCGGCTACTGAACGCAGTTACTGCCCGCTACTGAACACAGTTCCTGCCCGTTACTGAACACAGTCACTGCCTGTTACTGAACACTGTTACTGCGCGCTACTGAACACAGTTCCTGCCCGTTACTGAACACTGTTCCTGCCCGTTACTGAACACAGTTCCTGCCCGTTAGTGAACACAGTTACTGCCCGTTACTGAACACAGTTACTCCACGTTACT
>NW_025161499.1:0-1557 GCF_004010195.1 Chiloscyllium plagiosum
TGAATAGCCAAGGTCTTTTGCCTAGGGCTGGGAAGTCCCAAACTAGAGGGCATAGGTTTAAAGTGAGAGGGGCAAGTTTTAAAAAGGACCTGAGGGGTAACTTTTTCATGCAGAGTGTAGTGTGTGTATGGAACAAGCTGCCAGAAGAAGTGGTTTGGGTGGATACAATTATAACATTTAAAAGGCATAGGAAGAGTTTAGAGGGATATGGGCCAAATGTTGACAAATGGGACTAGGTCCGATTGGGATGTCTGGTCGGTGGAAGAGTTAGACTAAAGGGTCTGTTTTGGTACTGTATGACACTCTGCTGCAATTTCATAGAGATTGAATGGTGCAACATGCCAAGGCTAATTCTACCTTTGATTAAAAATGCAATTTATTTTTAAAAAAATTAAAATTGTATTCTTGTATTGATTTAGTGATGTTAAACACATGCAGAACACTTGTTTAGTGTGATAATTGTAGGAACATAAATATGCACATGAACATTTTATGCATAAAATGCTATCAATTCAAAATTGTGGATTCATTAAAAGTGTGAAATGTCAATTACAAAGCATGCTTTGCAAGAAAACTAGAGAAATTGTTTATAACAATAGCTCATTATGTATTGTCTACAGTATTGGTCATTTTATTTAAGAAAGGATGCAAATGTATTGGAGATAGTTCAGGGGAAGTTTACTAGACTAATACCTGGGATTATTTTATGAAGAAAGATCAGTCAGGTTAAACTTGTATCTGCTGGAGTTCAGAAGAATAAGTGATAATTTGATTGAAACATATTAGTCTTGAGGTGTCTTGACAAGGTAAATGTGGAGAGCATGTGTTCTCAAATGGGAAAATCTATAATTGGGGGTCACAGTTTAAAAATCCAGGGGTTGGCCTTTGTGAGATTTGGTGATTTTTTTTCTTGTAGAGGGTCATGAGTCTTTGGAACTTTCTTCCTGAAAACAATAAGGTGGGAAATGCGCATTTGGAATATGGTGAGCAGTTCTGGGCTCCAAATTGAAGGAAGGATATCTTGGCTTTGGAGGGGGTCCAGAGGAACTGTGTACTAGAATGATCTCAAATGAGCAGTGGTTGAGGCCTCTGGGTCTGTACTTGAAGGATGAGGAGGAATCTGATTAAAGCTTATGGAATAGTCAGAGGTCTGGATAGAGTGGATGTGGAGAAGATTTTTCCACTAGTAGGAGAGACTAGGACCCACAGATACAACTTCAGAATGAAGGGATGACCCACTAGGACTGAGAGGAGGAGGAATTTCTTCAGCCAGAGGGTAGCTAATTTGTGGAAGTCTTTGTCATAGATGACTGTGGAGGCCAAGTCATTGAATGTATTTAAGATAAGAGATAAATAGGTTCTTGATTAGTAAGGGGATCAAAGGTTACAGGAAGAAGGCAGGAGAATAATTTGAGAAACATATCAGCCATGATCAAATGTGCAACAGACTCGATGGACCGAATGGCCCAATTCTTCTCCTCTCTTATGGTCTCATTTGAGGTTAGAATCAATCAAACGTGATTGGAATGAATACCAGATGAATCTTGAGGTAATGAA
>NW_025161500.1:0-1557 GCF_004010195.1 Chiloscyllium plagiosum
CACTGCACTGTGGACACTCTGCACTGAAGGTATGCTGCACTGAGGGCACACTGCACTGAGGGTACACTACACTGAGGGTATGCTGCACTGAGGGTACACTGCACTGACGGTACGCTAAACTGAGGGTACACTGCAAAGAGGATACGCTGCACTGAAGGTACACTGCACTGAGGGAACACTGCACTGAGAGGATGCTGCAGCAAGGGTACGCTGCACTGAGGGTATGCTAGACTGAAGGTACACTGCACTGAGGGTACACTGCACTGAGGTTATGCTGCACTGAGGGTACACTGCACAGCGGGTACGCTGCAGAGAGGGGACGCCGAACTGAGGGCACACTTCACAGAGGGTATGTTGCGCTGAGGGTACACTGCACTGAGGGTACATTGCACTGTGGGCTCACTTCACAGAGGGTACGCTGCACTGAGGGACACGGCACTAAAGGTACGCTGCACTGAGGGTACACTGCACTGAGGGTATGCTGCACTGAGGGTACACTGCACTGAGTGTACACTGCACTGTGGGTATGCTGCACTAAAGGTACGCTGCACTGAGTGTACACTGCACTGAGGGTATGCTGCACTGAGGGTACACTGCACTGAGTGTACGCTGCTCTGAGGGTACACTGCACTGAGGGTGCACTGCACTGTGGTTATGCTGCACTGAGGGTGCACTGTAGAGATGGTGTGCTGCTCCGAGGGTGCACTGCACTGTGGGCACACTCAACTGAAGGTATATTGCACTGAGGGCACACTACATCAAGAGTATGCTGCATTAAGAGTACGTTGCACTGAGGGTATGCTGCACTGAGGGTACACTGCACTGAGGGTACACTGCACTGAGGGCACACTGCACTGAGGGTACACTACACTGTGGGTACACTACACTGTGGGTATGCTTCACTGAGGGCATCATGCACTGAGAGTACTCTGCACCGAGGGTACACAGCACTGAAAGTATGCTGCACTGACGGTATACTGCACTGAGGTTACGCTGGACCAAGCGTACACTGCACTGAGGGTACGCTGCACTGTGGGTACATTGCACTGAGAGTACGCTGCACTGAGGGTACACTGCACTGAGGGTATGCTGCACTGAGGGTACATTGCACTGAGGGTGCAATGCACTGTGGGCACACTTCACAGAGGGTACGCTGCACTGAAGGTACACCGCACTGAGGGTACGCTGCACTGAGGGACACGGCACTGAGGGTACGCTGCACTGAGGGTGCACTGCACTGAGGGTACGCTGCACTGAGTGTACACTGCACTGAGTGTACACTGCACAGTGGGCATACTGCACTGAGGGTACGCTGCACCATGTGTACGCTGCACTGAGGGTAAACTGCACTGAGGGTACGCTGCACTGAGTGTACATTGCACTGAGCGTACGCTGCACTGAGGGTATGCAGCATTGAGGGTACACTGCACTGAGAGTATGCTGCACTGAGGGCACACTGCACAGCGGGTACGCTGCAGAGAGGGGACGCCGAACTGAGGGCACACTTCACAGAGGGTATGTTGTGCTGAGGGTACACTGCACAGAGGGTACACCGCA
>NW_025161501.1:0-1557 GCF_004010195.1 Chiloscyllium plagiosum
ATCCCCATGTGTGCACTATATTCTCTGTACATTATACCGTTACCTTGAATCCCCATGTGTGCACTATATTCTGTGTACATTCTGCAGTGTCCCTGAATCCACATGTGTGTACTATATTCTGTGTACATTCTGCAGTGTCCCTGATTCCCCATGTGTGCACTATATTCAGTGTACATTGTGTAATGACACGGAATTAACTTGTGTGCTATATATCCTTTGCAGATTGTGCAGTATCCCTGAATCCCCATGTGTGCACTATATTCTGTGTACATTCTATAGTGTCCTTGAATCCCCATGTGTGCACTATATACTGTGTACATTCTGCAGTGTCCCTGAATCCCCATGTGTGCACTGTATTCTGTGCACGTTGTGCAGTTTCCCTGAATCACCATGCGTGCACTGCACTATATTCTGTGCACACTTTGCATGTCCGTGATTTCCCACATGTGCACTATATTCTGAGAATATTCTAAAGTGTCCCTGAATCCCCATGTGTGCACTATATTCTGCGTACTTTCTGCAGTGTCCCTGAATCTCCATGTGTGCATTATATTCTTTTTATATTCTGCAGTGTCCCTGATACCCCATATGGGAAATATATTGTGTATACATTCTGCAGTGTCCCTGAATCCCCATGTGCGCACTATATTCTGCGTAGTTTCTTCAGTGTCCCTGAATCCCCATGTGTGCACTATATTCTGTGAAGAATCCCCATGTGTGCACTATATTCTGTGAATATTACAAAGTGTCCCTGAATCCCCATGTGTGCAGTATATTCTGCTTACATTCTGCAGTGTCCCTGAATCCCCATGTGTGCACTATATTCTGTGTAGATTCTGCAGTGTCCCTAAATCTCCATGTGTGTGCTATATTCTGTGTACATTCTACAGTGTCCCTGAATCCCCATGTGTGCACTATATTCTGCGTAGTTTCTTCAGTGTCCCTGAATCCCCATGTGTGTGCTATATTCTGTGTCAATTCTACAGTGTCCCTGAATCCCCATGTGTGCACTATATTCTGCGTAGTTTCTTCAGTGTCCCTGAATCTCCATGTGTGCACTATATTCTGTGTAGATTCTGCAGTGTCCCTGAATCCACGTGTGTGCACGATATTCTGTGAATATTGTATAGTGTCCCTGAATCCCCATGTGTGCACTATATTCTGAGTACATTCTGCAATATCCATGAATCCCCATGTGTGCACTATATTCTCTGTACATTCTACCGTTACCTTGAATCCCCATGTGTGCACTCTATTCTGTGTACATTCTATAGTGTCCTTGAATCCCCATGTGTGCACTATATTCTGTCTACATTCTGCAGTGTCCCTGAATCCCCATGTGTGCACCATATTCCGTGAAGATTCTGCAGTGTCCCTGAAACTCCACGTATGCACTATATCCTCTGTACCTTTTATCGTGACCCTGAATCCCCATATGTGCACTATATTCTCTGTACATTCTGCAGTGTCCCTGCATCCCTATGTGTGCACTCTGTTCTGTGTAGATTCTGCAGTGTCCTTGATTCCCCATGTGTGCACTATATTCTGTGAAGATTC
>NW_025161502.1:0-1557 GCF_004010195.1 Chiloscyllium plagiosum
CCCAAGGTCCTGGTTGAGGCCCTCCCTATGGGTGCACTCACTATACACACACGCACACACACACACTTTCTCACACTCACAACCCCCACGCCAGACAGACAGACAAAGACCCACATGCAAACATATATTTTGTGCGGTGAATTTTTTTGTACTTGCAGAGTTACATTGCACTTTGCTCAAAACTGCATTCATGTAGAACTCTGAGCTCAAAAACTGCATGAATTTATGTAAAACTCTGTTATCTCACTTTTTAGATTAGAATCAATCTAGTACTTGCAGAGTTACATTGTTATTTGCTCAAAAACTGCATGCACGCATGTAGAACTCTGAGCTCAAAAGCTGCATGAATTTATGTAAAACTCTGTTATCTCACTTTTTAGATTAGAATCAATCTAAACATTAGGTCATAGTCAGAGAACACAGGGGGCCAATACCTTCAACATATTGCCTAGCTATCACCCATTGTTGATAGCTAACCCGAGAATGCAACTTTAAAAAAAGGTTTTGTGATTTACACATGAAAGAAGTGAAACTATCACTGTATTCTAACAGATAAAAGGCTTAACAGACAATTAATCTTTCAATGTATAATTTCAGTTACATCACACTGTAAATTTTTGCTATAAATTCTGTGTGTCAGGATTGAGCCCTCCACTATCACTTGATGAAGGAGCGTCGCTCCGAAAGCTAGTGTGCTTCCAATTAAACCTGTTGGACTACAACCTGGTGTTGTGTGATTTTTAACTTTGTACACCCCAGTCCAACACCAGCAAGTCCAAATCATTACTATTTCCAGTCTTGTTCTCTCAGGGGCTTATGTTCATTTTGGATTCTGTCCTCCTTTTTATATATTTAAAGATACTCTTGCTGTTTGTTTTCATATTATTTGCAAGTTGAGACTAAAAGTTTACATTCTCTTTCTTTATAATTTTTTGGTCACCTTTTGTCAGATTTTAAAACTTTCCCAAGCATTTGGCTTACCACTAATCCTTGCAACATTGTATGTTTTCTCATCAATTTGATGCTCCCTGGTTATATTCTAGTTCATCGCCTTCTTCTTCATGAGCTGTGATATACTTTTGCTGTGAGCCATGAATTATTTTCTTCAATGTCGGTGTTTTTCCTTGATCGGCCTTGCTTATAAATTCCTTTCTTGGTCTACTCCAGCCAGCTCTGTGCTCATTCCTTTGTAATTACCTTTATTAAAGCCTAGCACAGTTGACTCTAAAGAAAGTTCCTCCCTCTCAAACTGATTGTTAAATTCTATCATGCTATGTACACTGTTTCCGAGGATATCGTTAACTTTGATATCTTTTATTAAATCTGCCTCATTGAACATCACCACATCCCAAGGAGCCCGTTCCCTGGTTGAATCCAGAACATAATGTTCCAGGAAATCATCCCAAATACAATCCATGAATTCTCTGTCAGTCTGATTTCATGAATATTAAAGTCACCCATGATTAATGTACTCCCTTGTGGAATCAAGATTAGAGTGGTGCTGGAAAAGCACAGCATGTCAGGCAGCATCCGAGGAGCAGGAGAATTATTGTTTTG
>NW_025161503.1:0-1557 GCF_004010195.1 Chiloscyllium plagiosum
GGTAACAATTTCCTTGCCCATTGACTTTGTGTAACACTGCTCCTATTTTTCAGTGCTCTGTTATTAAATCCGTTCATAATCTTGTGACATTATTCATAAAATTGAGACTGTTGCTCGGGAAGCGGCAGTAGGAACAATTCTGACCCCATGTGACTGTACGTTTTAGAGAACACTTCTGGGATATATGTACAACAAAAATACCCACGACCTTGTGACAGAACACTGCAACCCCCCTCCCACTCCGCCAAGGACACGCTAGTCCTGGGCCTGCTCGACTGCCAACCTCAAGACATCTTCCTCTTATAGGACGAAGTCATTAAGTCAACTGCACCGATTACCAATGTAAGTGTTGGAAAGCGGGATGATTTGCACATCTCTCAAACAGAATCATTCAAAACATGGAGAGTTACTGCAGCTGTACAAGGTCTTATTAAGACGACATCTGGAGTACAATGTGTTGTTTGTGTCCCTGGACCTGGAGAAGGGAGGGGCCTCCATCAGATACAGTTTACCCTACCCCATGGGCTGTTGTATCACTTGAAGCCTTGACCCCGTTGCAAATGGAAGTAAAGTGGTCAGTCACCCTCAGGAGTCAGGTTTGACGTGAAAGAAAGGAAGGCATCCAGTCCATTGAGGTTTTTGCACAGGCACAGGAAAGGAAAATTCAAATTCTGATGTCTGTTAAATGGCTACAGGAGGAGGCGATTACGCCGTTTTCACCTCCAGCACAGTACCAAATCGTTGCATTCATCTGTTCAAACTTTTTACAGTGAGACAGGGGAAGGTTACTCAGCCTTTTCCAAAATTCACTCATTGGGGCTGTTGCTCTCAATGTGGTATCCTCTGCAGTGGCGAAACAGGGGGCCAACTTGCGGAAAGTTTTAGAGAACACTTCTGGGATATATGTACGACAAAAATACCCACGACCCTGTGACAGAACACGGCAACCTCCCTTCCACTCCGCCAAGGACATGCTAGTCCTGGGCCTGCTCGACTACCAACCTCAAGATATCTTCATCTGGCACCTGAAGGAATAATGCCGCAGTATCCGCCATGGGACCCTCAAACACTCCACTCCAAGAAACCAAGGCTGGTGCCTAACTACCACCTAAAGAATCCCCTTTTGGGGCTAGGTGGTAGAGAAATTAGTTGAAGAAGTAATGACTCTGTCATAATTCGAAATCTGTTCTCATGTCGGAAAGTTGCCACCACTAAAGATGTCCTCCCACCTCCATCGACACATTTTCACCAATGACCCCATTCAATCCGTGAAATGAAACATTTAGTACAAGAACCATACTATTCCTGATGCGCATTCAAAGTATGTATGAGCAAGACTGTTGAATAATAGTATTTGAATTGGTTATATATTTAAAGCTGGGGAGTCAGTGAGTCCTGGCACAAGCATTGTAAGATAACATGAAGACAAAAAGTGGAGCTCCAGAAAAATAGCATGTGTTTGCTTTAATTTTCTTAAAGTGTGGATTCTAGAGATGTGTCTGGAAAACTGCTCAAATAAAGGATGCCATTTTTAAAATGAACTTTAGACAAATCTGT
>NW_025161504.1:0-1557 GCF_004010195.1 Chiloscyllium plagiosum
GGGTTGTGTGTGCGTATTTCTGTATATATCTATAGAATCACAGGAGACAGGGAGGCAGTGGAGGGTTGTGTGTTTGTGTTTCTGTATATATCTATTGAATTGCAGGCGACAGGGTGGTAGTGGAGCGTTGTGTGTGTTTCTGTGTACATCTGATCGATGGCAGAAAACAACTTGGTGGTGTAATGTCGTGTGAGTGTGTTTCTGTGTATATCTGTTTAATTGCAGGAGACAGGATGGCAGTGGAAGGTTGTGTGTGTGTTTCTGTGTATAATTGATTTATGGAAGCAAACAGGGTGGTGGTGGAGGGTTTTCTATGTGTGTGTTTCTGTGTATATCTGTTTAATTGCAGGAGACAGGTTGGTGGTAGAGGCTGGTATGTGTTTGTTTCTGAGTATATCTGTTTCATGGCAAGAGACATGGTGGCGATTGATAGTTGTGCGTGTGTGTCTGTGCATATCTGCTTAAAGGCAGAAAACTGTGGTGTGTGTATTTTTATGTATATCTGTTTAATGGCAGGAGACAGGGTTGTGGAGGAAGGTGGTGTGTGTGTGTTTCTGCGTATATCTGTTTAATGATCGGCGAGAGAGTGGTCGTGGTGGTGTGTGTGTGTTTTTGTGTATATCTGTTTAATGATAGGAGACAGTGTGTGAAGGATTGCCTGGATGTTTCTGTAAATATCCGTTTAATTGCAGGAGACAGGGTGGTTTTGGAGGTTGGTGAGTGTGTGTTTCTGTATATAACTGTGTACTAAATGTAGACAGGATGGTCGTGGAAGGTTGTATGTGTGTTTCTGTGTGTATATGCTTCATGACATGAAACAAATTGGTGGTCAATGGTTGTGTGTGCGCGGTGTGCGTGTGTGTTTCTGTGCACGTATGTTTAATGGCAGGAGACAGGGTGGTGCTGAAGATATGCATTTATGTTTCTGTATATATCTGTTTAATTGTAGGGGACAGGGTGGTGGAGGAGGGTGGTGTGTCTGTGCGTTTGTGTGTATTTATGTTTAAATGCAGGAGACAGAGTTGTGTGGAGGAATGTGTGCGCGTGTTTTTGTGTATATCTGTTTAATGACAGGAGACCGGGTGGTGGTGGAGGGTTGTGTATATGTTTCTGTAAATATCTGTTTAATTGCATAATGACAGGAAACAAATAGCTGTTGAAGGTGTGTGTGTGTGTGTTTCTGTGTATATCTGCTTAATAGCGGGAGACAGGGTGTTGGTGGAGTGTTGTGTGTGTGTTTCTGTGTATATTTATTTAATTGAAGGAGACAGCGTGATGATGGAGGGTTGTGTGTCTGTGTGTGTTTCTGTGTATATATGTTTAATGGCAGGAGACAGGCTGGTGGTCGACGGTTTTGTGTGTGTATTTCTGTGTATATCTTCTCATTGGCACGAGAACAGGGTGGTGGTGGAGGGTTGGGTGTGTGTGTTTCTGTGTATATCTGTTTAATGCCAGGAGACAGAGTGTTGGTTGAGGGTTGTCTGTGTGTTTTCTTTTCTCTGTGCCAGTCTGTTTAATGGTAGGTGATAGGGTAGTGGTGCAGGGTTGTGTGCGTTT
>NW_025161505.1:0-1557 GCF_004010195.1 Chiloscyllium plagiosum
TACAGCTGCAGCATAACCTCCTGGTTCCGGAAATCAATCCCTCTATTAACAAAGGCCAAAACACTGTATGCCTTCTTACCAACCCTGTCAATTTGGGTGGCAACTTTCAGGGATCTGTGTACATGGACACTGAGATCTCTCTGCTCATCTGCACTCCCAAGAATCTTACCATTAGCCCAGTGCTTTGCATTCTGATTACTCCGTCCAAAGTGTATCACCTCACACTTGTCCACATCAAACTCCATTTTCCACCTCTCAGTCCAGCTCTGCATCCTATCTATGTCTCTCTGCAACCTACTACATCCTTTGTCACTATCCACAACTCCACCGACCTTAGTGTCGTCCGCAAATTTACTAACCCACCCTTCTAAGCCCTCATCCAGATCATTTATAAAAACGACGAACAGCAGTGGACCCAACACCGACCCTTGCGGTTTGCTGCTAGTAACTGGACACCAAGATGAACATGTTCCATCAACTACAACCCTCTGTTTTCTTTCAGCAAGCCAGTTACTGCTATATCTCCCACAAGCCCATTCTTCCGTGTTTTGTACAATAGCCTACTGTGGGGAACTTTATGAAATGCCTTGCTGAAATCCATATACACCACATCAACCGCTGTACTCTCATCTACCTGTTTGGTCACCTTCTCAAAGACCTCAATAAGGTTTGTGAGGCGTGACCTTCCCTTCACAAAACCGTGCTGACTGTCCCTGATCAGATTATTCTTTTCTAGATGGTTATAAATCCTATCTCTTATAACCTTTTCCAACACATTACCAACAACTGAAGTGAGACTCACTGGTCTGTAATTACCAGGGTTGTCTCTACTACCCTTTTTGAACAAGGGAATCACATTTGCTATCCTTCAGTCCTCAGGCATTATTCCTGCAGACAATGATGATTTGAAGATCAATGCCAAAGGCACGGCAATATCTTCCCTTGCTTCCCAGAGGATCCTAGGATAGATCCCATCCGGTCCAGGGGACTTGTCTATTTTCACACTCTGCAATATTTTTAATCCCTCTTCCTTGTGAACCTCAATCTCTTCTAGTCTAGATGCAAGTATCTCTGTATCTTCCTCACCAACATTTTCATTTTCTATAGTAAACACTGTCGAAAAATATTTATTTAGTGCTCCCCCTATCTCCTCTGACTCCACACACAACTTCCCACTATTATCCTTGATTGGCCCTAATTTAACTCTCATCATTCTTTTATTCCTGACATATCTATGGAAAGCCTTAGGGTTAACCCTGATCCTATCCGCCAACAACTTCTCATGTCTCCTCCTGGCTCTTCTGAGCTCTCCTTTTAGGTCTTTCCTGACTTACTTGTAACCCTCAAGCACCCTGAATTTTCACATTTTGTCCTAACATAAGCCTTCTTCTTCTTCTTGACCAGGGATTCTACTTCCTTAGTAAACCACGGCTCACGCGTTCTATATCTTCCTCCCTGCCTGAAGAAGGGCTTATGCCTGAAACGTCGATTCTCCTGCTCCAGGATGCTGCCTGGCCTGCTGCACTTTTCCAGCGCCACACTTTTCAACTCTGGTAA
>NW_025161506.1:0-1558 GCF_004010195.1 Chiloscyllium plagiosum
AAAACTGCTTTAGTTTGCAAGTTGTTTTGTACTCAGAATAATTGGAAATGAATTGTGATTATGAATTGACCATTTAAAATATATTTTGACGAGAATAGTCAGATATATTTTTGGAGGAAATTAGGAAAGTAAATAAATATGTATACATTGGTATTAATAGTTTTAAAGTGTTTGGAAGTTGACTGGGATTATTTAATTGAGAGAGGCTGCATGATTATAAAGACTATTCATCTTTTTCATTGCATTGTTGGTTTCACTAGAATCTGTTGTGTTCTAAGCTCTTGTTGTGTGCAATGCACTGTCACTAATAGCTTAATTAACCTGCGAGTCCCTGATCAGGTTTCCATTGTCTGTAAGTCAGTCTGTAAGTGCGCGACACATCTGCTTTTCTGAGGGGAAACAGAGACACTTTTCAAAGGAAATAAGTGGCAGTTCAGTCTGAGAATGGTGGCTACCACACACCATAAACTGAGAAGTGTTTTTCTGAAGGATTTCATTGTCTATCTATAAATCTGATGGTACCTGTGTTTGTCAGTTTGTGGAGGATTCAGCCCCTTTGTTCTGTGCTGTTTTTATACAAGCAGTGGGTTCATTAAATCTTTGCCAAGAATGTTGTTTCGTTTCCCCTTTTACTGTGATTCTGCAGGTTAGAATATTCTGAAAGTCAATAATGTTCAGTAACTGAGCATTGAATGATTTTGAATCTAACAGAGCAGTTTCCTTGTTTTCAGCTCATTATTCACATTTTTTTATTTCCTGGTTGTGTTGAATGTTACAGAAACAGGCTCTGAGCAATGTTTCCATTCACTTGTGTTGTCGTCAGAGACAGCCACGTGGTCCGTCAGTTTCGGGCCGATTGATCAGTTTCTCTGTCCGATTAGATGGTGGTCTCCTGCTCAGTTTCCGATGGCTCAAATGAGCGTCAGTTCATCAGTTGCTGAACCCCTCCATGCAGCATTTGTTGCCTCTCACCGTAACTTCTCCAATACAGTCCCAGCTTGTCTCCCACATTCGACCTCCATATACTCATGATCACTTCAGATTCTACTGTCTGTGTCCTTGCAGCAAGTTGTGTAAGACACCTACTTCAGTTTTAACCTGATCTATATTATGTTCAGGAAGATCATTTCCAAATTTGGTTCACTGCTTTTAAACCAACCCGGGCCTTCCCTGCGTAGTTCCACACGTCCCTGAGGTATCTGCATTTATCCAATTCCAGCTGTGTGAGTGTTTCTTCTTTTATTCTCCTCCCTTTTGGTGGCTTTAGTTTCAGCTGCCTTGAACCTAAACTTGGTCATTCTCTTCCCCATTCCCTTCGATTCTCCTCCATTCTATCAGCTTTGCTTAATTTCTACCAGTTTGATCAAGGTTTTGGTTTCCACCCTTTAAACCGTCCCTTTGTAGCTCGGTAACAGCCCCGTGGTATCGTTGCCGAACTGTTAATCCAGAGACCCAGGATATATTCTGGGGAACTTGATTCGAATCCCATCACCGCAGATGTGGAATTTGATTTCAATACAACTCGAGAATTATAAGCCTATTGATGAAATTATTCTCA
>NW_025161507.1:0-1558 GCF_004010195.1 Chiloscyllium plagiosum
TTTTCCATTTCCTGTCTTACTGACTTCAAGTAGTTGAATAGACTGATCATGTTGCTATGTAACTGAACACTGGTGCTGCATGATCTACTCTAGTTACAGTTTTATAGGCCCTGAGGGCTGATTGGTCTCCTCCTCTAAAATGTAAGGACCGCGACATTTATCCACTTTCAAACATTATAATAAGTCCAAATCTCCTCTTGACTGTTGTACGAAGCCTCTTGTTTGAAAGCCTTACTGGCTACTCTGCTACCAACGGCATGTCTCTCCACCCCTCCACATTTAGTATTGGTCATGGAAGATAGGAGACACTAGAGTGATGTAGTGTTTACGCCTTCAGCACTCCTTGACACCTGGAATTGTGGATAGTATGGAGGTCTGTTGTAGTTTGCAACAGGACAGTGAAAAGATGCAGCACTCGGCTGCTAAGTGGCAGATGGTGTCAATATGGAAAAGTGGGATAGGATTCATTTTGGAAGGTCGATTTTGAATGCAGAATACAGGATTAAAGGCAGGATTCTTACATTGTGGAGGAACAGGGGAAATCATATGGTCTATGGCATAGCTCCCACAAAGTTGCTCCCCAGATTTATACGGTTGTTAAGAAGAAGTTTGATGTGTTCATTAGCCGAGGGATTGAGTTTAAAAACTGCGAGGTTATGCTGCTAATCTATGGAACCCCGGTGAGACCACACCTAGAATATTGTGATCAGTTCTGTTTGCCTCGTTAGAGGAAAGATGTGTGGAATCTTTGGTGAGGTTGCTGAGGAGATTTATCAAGATGCTGCCTAGAGTAGCGGGCATGTCTTAAAAGAAAATTTGAGGGAGCTAATGTGTTTTCTTCATTGGAACGAAGAAGCATGGAACGTGACTCGACAGAAGCGTACAAGATGATGAGAGGCATAGATAGAGTGGATAGCCAGAGACTTTCTCCCAGGGTGGAAATGACTATCCCGAAATGGGTATGATTTTAAAGTAATTGGAGGAAGGTTTAGGGGAGATGTCAAAGTTACTTTCTTTATACAGAGAGTGGTGGGTGTGTGCAATTAACAGCCAGCAGTTGAGGTAAAGTCAGCTATAATAGTGATATTTAATAGGATAGGCATATGGATATTAGTATACTGAGAGGTATTTAAGTTACTCTGAACTTAGACTAGGATAGAAGGTCGACAGACCCTCAAGGGCCGAAGGGCCTGCACTGTGCTGCACTGTTCTATGTTTCCATTTTCACCCAGCTTGTGGATTCTCATCAATTGTTGAATGTGTGAGGGAGTGATGTGCGTGAGATTAGGAATCTTTGAGTGGTGTAAGGACAAACCTCCAGTTATGGTGTGTTTTATTACAGTCACCGGAAAGCCAGTATAATATGTGTGGTTACTTAGCCCAGACACAATCCACCAAGTTCAGTTATTAATGTGATTTGTGGATTGCCGTTTGCTGCTGGTTACTTCACATACATTCTACTGTGTCATCCATGTCGTAATCTCTGACCATTCACAGAGATGTAAAATTTTATTTTGAGACTGGTGAATGTGAAGGCGACGTTTATTTGACATGGCTT
>NW_025161508.1:0-1558 GCF_004010195.1 Chiloscyllium plagiosum
ATCCAGGGAATATCCTGGTGAATCTTCTCTGCAGACCCTCCAGTGCAGACTCCCAAAATGTGGTTCCCAGAATTACACACAGTATACTCCATCATGGCCTCACCAAAGCCCTGTATAGCTCTTATAATCTACGCCCCAGTTAATAATTGCTGCACCCAAGGTCCACTTCTTAACTAACGTATTACCCTGTCCAGTCCCATTCAGGGATGTGTGGAGAAGCACCCACTGAACCGCCTAGTGTGTTGCCATTCATTGAGTCCTCCCCGTCTGGTTACTTCTTCCAAAGTGCATCACCTCATATTTATTAGGTTTACATTCCATCTGCCATTGATCTGCCCATCTGACCAATCTATGTGTATCTTTCTGTGACATAAGACCTTCCTCCTCACTACCAACCAACCACGCAAACACCAACTTATTTATTACAACCCCCACCCCCTCCACCCACCTCCCTCCATTCAGATCTGCACCATTTATGAATACTACAAATAATAAGGGACACAGCACTGATCCCTGTGGTACACCAGGGACGCTGGACTGAAGTCGCACAAACAGCCTTCGCCCACCACCCTCTGACTCCTGCCACTTAGACAATTTTCGTGTTAACTTGTCAAGTTATCCCTGATTCCATGAGATTTTACTTTATTTTTCACTTCCCCATGTGGAGCTTTGTCAAAGTCCTTGCTGCAAAACTAATTAAACGGCCTCCTCAAACGAATTCAAATTCGTTAGGTGTGACTTCCGGATAATGAAGTCATCATGATTATCCCTGATCAAACCTTGCCATTCTGATGTTCTCCTTCCCTATTTTCTCCAGTAGTTTCCCAAACAGTGATCTAACACTCGCTCGTCTATCTATCCCACCCTTACTGTAAAGTGGAATCATATTAGCTGTTCCCCAGTCCTCTGGCACATCCCCTATGGTCAGATTCTTTTTTTTTTTCAGTCAGTGTCTTTATTCCCTTGTCTGCAACAGCAGCCTGTGACACAACTCATTCAGACCTGGCAATCAGTTCAATTTTCTACCAGCCAAAGCATCAAATTCCTGCTCGCATATTATATCAATCTGTTCAAGAGCTTCCCCATCCATCCTCTCGAATTCTGTACCTGCTTCCTCCTTCACATAGGTAAAGCAGACGTGAATCTCTCATGTCACAATCTCTCAATGTTCTCCACCTTCGCACACACCTTCGATCCCTTGGTTTCTGATGGACACTAACTGTTTACTGATTATTCTGTTCAACTTGTTGTCCGTGTAGAATATCATGGGATTCTACCTCATCGCGCCTGCATGCACTTCTCCATGTCCCTCTATTATTCAGCCCCCTCTATGTTTGTAAGTTTCTAAGGTTCACTACGATCGTCTCTCATTACTTCAAATTCGAGATTACAGGCTGAGTTTCCCAATCAGACAACCTTGCCATTTTAGGGATTAATCTGTAGAATGCCTTTTGCAGTTCCTCTGTACTCAGTATATCCTTTCTTAGATGGGGACTCCAAAACGGTATGCAATATTGTAAGTTTCGTCTCAGCAACATGCTATTCCAATTACATTCAC
>NW_025161509.1:0-1558 GCF_004010195.1 Chiloscyllium plagiosum
TTCTGTATTGCTACATCTTATTTCCTTTCAGGTACGTGATCATCCCCTATTTTAAGTCTATTCAATCTCATTGAAATTCTCCCCGAGAGCGATGCACAGCTCCATAGACACCTTTGGTGCTGGCTTTATTGATGCCGACGTACAGATGTAAGGCACTTATAAATTCCATGTCAGTCGTAGTGCATGGAGAAGGAATGGCTTTTTGTAGCACAGGAAATAAATGACAATGTCTAAGTGAGAGAAAAGGTGCTTTGTGATCATCCAGGAGAGTGCTGTTGAGGCAGTATTTGGGGTACTGTGGATAGACTTTCTCTCAAATTTCACCAGACTAATCCCTGGGATGACGGCACCATGAGCAGTAAGTGAAGCTCAGTGAGAGAATAAGAGGTGATTGCATTGAACCTTAAGAGGGGTGGACAATCACTCATGATGTTCTAAACAGACACTGATACGGTGATAAGTTCCATGGCTTTTTTTCACTAAGATTACATGATTCTCGATAGTTTAAGAGCCTCTGAGAACTTTCCACCTAACCACACCCACTCCCTATTTCAACTGAGAAAGAGAGGAGAAAGAGAGGAGAGAGAGAGAGAGAGGGGGGGGTGGGGGGAGAGAGGGGGGTTCAGGCTTTTGAATAAACTCTCCCAACATAATTACAGTTCAATTGCTGCGTGATCCTGCAATGAACGTCATGTTATCCATAATACCGTCATTATAAAAGTGTTAATTCTTTCCAACTGCGTGGAGAGAAATAAGTCTTTTTACGCTGCAGGAAAGAAACGGAGATGTCTCAGAGAAAAAAAGAGTTATTTTGATCATTGCTGAGAGTGTTGTTGAGGCAGCATTTGGGATGTTGTGGACAGACTTTCTCTCCTTTATAAGGAATGATCGCCTTGCCACAGAGAGATTCCATGGGGTTTCACCAGACTAATCCCTGGGATGGTGGTGCTATGAGGAGAGAATGATGATTAATGATGAAAATACGAGGTGATTGCATTGAACCTTGGGGGAAGGGACAGTCACTCACGATGTTCTAAATAGACACTGATACAGGGAAAAATTCCATGGCTTCTTTTTTACTCGGGTTACATGACTGTCAATAGTTTAAGAGCATCTGAGAATATTCCCCTCACTCCGCATCCAATCCCCATTTCGCGTGAGAGAGACAGCGGACCAGTCTTTGAATAAACCCTCCCCACATTAATATAGTACATTCGGTGTGTGCTCCTACACTGAAAGTCTCGTTATCCACAATCCCTACAGCAGCCACAATACGTTCATGCTAAAACAGTTAACTTTTCCCACCAGATTCTGACCCCCATGGATAAAATGGATGTGTCTTCTCGGAGATGGAAGTTGTCTCCTTGAGACTTGGCACAAATCATTTGGCTTCCCATCTCACTGCCAGCAAACCTTGTTAAAGTAGAACACTTTCTACCAACAATGGAACCATGATTAACATCATGGTCTCCTCTATCAGTGCTGTCTCTGTTTCATTAGTTTGTCGTGTTGGAATATCAATGGCCCCCTCTTGTTCCTGTATAACTGTCTCGTGGGG
>NW_025161510.1:0-1558 GCF_004010195.1 Chiloscyllium plagiosum
ACAGACTGCTCACCCTATCACTGAATCACATTCGCTGACTGCTCACTCTATCACTGCACCACCATCTCAGACTGCTCACCCTATCACTGAATCAGCATCGTAGACAGCTCACCCTATCACTGAATCACCATCGCAGACAGCTCACTCTATCACTGAACAAGCATTGCAGAATGACCATCGCAGACAGCTCATCCTATCACTGACCCACCATTGCTGACTGCTCACTCTATCACTGCGCCACTATCACTGACTGCTCACTCTGTCACTGCGCCACCATCACTGACTGCTCACTCTGTTACTGCGCCACCATCACTGACTGGTCACTCTGTCACTGCGCTACCATCACTGACTGCTCACTCTGTCACTGCGCTACCATCACTGACTGCTCACTCTATCACTGTGCCACCCTTGCTGACTGCTCACCCTATCACTGACCCACCATTGCAGACTGCTCACCCTATCACTGAATCACATTCGCTGACTGCTCACTCTATCACTGCGCCACCATCTCAGACTGCTCACCCTATCACTGAATCACCATTGCAGACTGCTCACCCTATCACTGAATCAGCATCGTAGACAGCTCACCCTATCACTGAATCACCATTGCAGACTGCTCACCCTATCACTGAACCGCCATTGCAGAATGACCATCGCAGACAGCTCATCCTATCCCTGCGCCACCATCGCTGACTACTCACTCTATCACTGAACCACTATCGCTACTGCTCACTCTATCACTGTGCCACCATTGCTGACGGCACACTTTACCACTGCGCCATCGCTGACTGCTCACTCTATTACTGTACCACCATCGCTGACTGCTCACTCTATCACTGACCCACTATCGCAGACTGCTCACCCTATCACTGAATCAACATCGCAGACTGCTCACCCTATCACTGAATCAACATCGCAGACTGCTCACCCTATCACTGCGCCACCATCACTGACTGCATACTTTACCACTGCGTCACCATCACTGACTGCTCACTCTATTACTGAACCATCATAGCTCACTGCCTACCGTTGCTGACTGCTCACTCTATCACTGAACCACCATCACTGACTGCTCACTCTATCACTGCGCCACCATTGCAGACTGCACACTTTACCACTGCACCACCATCACTGGCTGCTCACTTTGATATCACTGAACCAACAGTGCTATCTAATCACTCTGATATCACTGCACCATAACTGCTGTGTGTTCACTCCGATATCACTGCACCACACCCGCTGTGTGCTCACTTCGATATCACTGCACCATAACCGCTGTGTGCTCACTTCGATATCACTGCACCATAACCGCTGAGTGCTCACTCCGATATCACTGCCCCACACCCGCTGCGTGCTCACTCTGATGTCTCTGCACCACACCCGCTGCGTGCTCACTCCGATGTCACTGCATCACACCCGCTGCGTGCTCACTCCGATGTCACTGCACCACACCCGCTGCGTGCTCACTCGATATCACTGCACCACACCCGCTGCGCGCTCACTCAGATATCACTGCACCACACCCGCTGCATGTTCACTCTGATATCACTGCACCACA
>NW_025161511.1:0-1558 GCF_004010195.1 Chiloscyllium plagiosum
CCACCATGTTGAATGCCCAATCCTTACAGCTGTTCACCATGTTGTATGCCCAATCCTTACTGCTGTTCACAATATTGTGTGTGCAATCCTTACTGCTGTCCACCATGTTGAATGCCCAATCCTTACAGCTGTCCACCATGTTGTATGCGCAATCCTTACTGCTGTTCACCATGTTGTATGTAAAATCTTACTTATGTTCAACATGTTGAATGTGCAATCCTTTCTGCTGATCAACATGTTGTATGTGCAATCCTTACTGCTGTTCAACATGTTGTATGTGCACTCCTTACTGCTATTCACCATGTTATATGCACAGTCCTAATTGTTGTTCACCAAGTTGTATGCGCCATCCGCACTGCTCTTCACCATGTTGTATGTGCAATCCTACTGCTGTTCAACATGTTGTAAGTGCAATCCTTCCTGCTAGTCACCATATTGTATGTGCAACCTTACTGCTGTTCACCATGTTGTCTGTGCAATCCTTACAGCTGTTCACCATGTTGTATGTGCAATCCTTCCTGCTGTTCACCATGTTGTATGTGCAATCCTTACTGCTGTTCACCATGTTGTATGTGTAATCCTTACTGCTGTTCACCATGTTGTATGTGCAATCGTTACTGCTGATCACCATGTTGTATGTGCAATCCTTACTGCTCTTCACCATGTTGTATGTGCAACCTTACTGCTGTTCACCATGTTGTCTGTGCAATCCTTACAGCTGTTCACCATGTTGTATGTGCAATCCTTCCTGCTGTTCACCATGTTGTATGTGCAATCCTTACTGCTGTTCACCATGCTGTCTGTGCAATCCTTACTGCTGTTCACCATGTTGTATGTGTAATCCTTACTGCTGTTCACCATGTTGTATGTGCAATCGTTACTGCTGATCACCATGTTGTATGTGCAATCCTTACTGCTGTTCACCATGTTGTATGTAAAATCTTACTTATGTTCGTTGCATGTGCAATCCTTATTGCTGTTCACCATGTTGCATGTGCAATCCTTATTGCTGTTCAATATGTTGCATGCGCAATCTTTACTGGTGTTCGACATGTTGTATGCACAATCCTTACTGCTGATCACCATGTTGTATGTGCAATCTTACTGCTGTTCAACATGTAGTCTGTGCAATCCTTACTGCTGTTCACCATGTGGTGTGCGCAATCCTTACTGCTGACTACCATGTTGTATGTGCAATCTTACTGCTTTTCACCATGTTGTATGTGCAATCCTTACTGCTGTTCACCATGTTGTATGTGCAATCCTTACTGCTGTTCACCATGCTGTATGTGCAATCCTTACTGCTGTTCACCATGTTGTATGCACAATTCTTACTGTTGTTGTCCATGTTGTATGTGCAATCCTTACTGCTGATCATCATGTTGCATGCGCAATCCTTACTGCTGATCACCATGTTGTATGTGCAATCTTACTGCTGTTCAACATGTAGTTTGTGTAATCCTTACTGCTATTCACCATGTTGTATGTGCAATCCTAACTGTTGTTCACCTTGCTGTCTGTGCAATCCTTACTGCTGATCACCATGTTGTATGTGCAA
>NW_025161512.1:0-1558 GCF_004010195.1 Chiloscyllium plagiosum
TTCCTGGTAACAGGAATTTACAGTGAGACAAAATGTCCTCAATCATGTAAAGTAAGGCTAGAGAGTCAAGAGTAGTGTGGAGAATGTTTGGTAGGATTTACGGATCTGTCAGCTCGAGGAATGTAATTTGCCTTTGTTAATGATGCAGCGAGATCAGTGGTAGGCGTGCTCTCTACTTTTGAAGAAAAGCCAGTGGAGACGCAGGAAACTGAAGGAATGGTGAACTCTTCTTTGGTAATTTTCCTTTATTTTGTGATCAAAGGACCGCAGGTGCACAAGTTGAGTCAGGATCTTTCAATAAGCACACATAAGGACATAGCTTTGTCAGAAACTTCCTTCGATCTGATAAGTGGAACAGAAAAGGAGCCAAGCAATAAACATGCAAGTATCTTTAGGACTGCTACGGTTATTGAATTATAGCAGAAAGATGAGGAGGAAGGATGTGCTGACGTTGAAAGGAATCCAGACGTCCTTCAGAAGAATAATCGTGGGGATGAAGGGCTTGTAATGTGAGAAGCTTTTTAAGATTTGTACTCGATGGACTTTAGAAGGATGAGAGGGGACTTCATGGAAACATGCAGAATACTGAGAATTCTACATAGAAAAGAAGCAAGGAAGATTTTTTTCACTTGCAGGAGCCGAGGGGTCAGCTGCAGTTGAACGGATGAACCTTTAGATCAGAATTAAGAATTAAGCTTCTGTTGGAGCTTGTTTCATCTATCGAACGCATTGTCGCACGTGGCTGTGGTGGCCAATTCATTACATGCATTTATAACGAGTTAGATGTGTTCTCGATTACTAAGGTGTTTACTGTAACAGAGAGAATAGGATTAAGAAACATCAGCCATGATGAAATGGTTGAGCACGCACGACGGCCGATTGACCCAATTGTGCTCCTATAATGTATGGTACAGTAATATTTTCATTATCACTCTGCAACAGATAGTCAACTCAATTAGAGAGCAACAGAAATTAATGGTTTTATTAAGGCAGATAAACAGTCTCTCATTCTAGCGGAATGACAAACAGCAAGACGGGAAACAGGAGATCGGCAGTGGGAAAACAAAGTAGTGACTTTGGATTACCAAGACAGCCTGAAAGAGATAAAGCTGAAGCAGCCGAGATCAACGAGGTGAAGAAGGTAAAAACCAGAGTTTGTGCGAAGATTTCTGGCTCGGGTGCTCGTTGTTGTGGTTCTGTTCGCCGAGCTGAAAGTTTTTGTTGCAAACGGTTCGTCCCCTGGCTAGGCGACATCATCAGTGCTTGGGAGCCTCCTGCGAAGACCTTCTTTGATGTTCCCTCCGGTGTTTATAGTGGTCTGTCCCTGCCGCTTCCGGTTGTCTGTTTCAGCTGTCCGCTGTAGTGGTTGGTATATTGGGTCCAGGTCGATGTGTTTGTTGATGGAGTTTGTGGATGAATGCCATGCCTCTAGGAATTCCCTGGCTGTTCTCTGTCTGGATTGCCCTATGATAGTAGTGATGACCCAGTCGAATTCATGTTGCTTGTTGTCTGCGTGTATGGCTAATAAGGATAGCTGGTCGTGTCGTTTCGTGGCTTG
>NW_025161513.1:0-1558 GCF_004010195.1 Chiloscyllium plagiosum
CTTTCCCTTCCTGTAATCTCTTCTACCTTAAATGCTGCACTGAAATATCAGCCTGAAGTTTTTGTGCATCAGTCCTGGAGTGGGACTTGAACCCACAACGTCTGAGTCAGAGAACAATGTGTGGGTTCAAGTCCAACGCCCAATGGATTATTCCATGGATACAGATTAAAGTTATTGTGAAGGCCATATGAATAACTACCCAGGCTTTGTGCTCCCTGTGGACAAATCACCCCTTGGCCCTGACCTCTGTTTGCTGAAACACAGCTAAATGGTACATTGAGTGAAGAATTGTGGGCACCTCCTCTTTTACGTGGACTGTCCACTACTAGGTTATGGTCTTTCTTTGGATATAAAATGGCCGAGATTGTAGCATAATCAAGCTTCTTTTCTGACTATATATACACACAAGGTACAAGTAAACTCACAAAACTTACCATGCGATAAGTGCCCGTCTTCAGGTGGTCAAATGGCTGAATGCAATTTCAGTGATTTACCAGACCACTTCCTGCTGATGATCATGCTATCCCTCTTGAGCTCCTGATGATTAACGTATGATATATGTGAAACCTGATGCTCACACCCCCTTCAGGGTGTCAGAAAACAATAGTATAGATATTTATCCAACCCTGGGATTGTTGCCAATCACTTGTATTCACCATTTCTCCTGTCAATCTTGTGGCTTTCTCTCAACTGAAGTCAGAATTTTAAGGTTCACCAGAGTTTGACCTTGGAATAGGGAAAAAAAAACTTCAGCATTATTGGCCAAGGCCTTCTTAAAGTTAAATAGTCTCAGCTCTCATCTTGTCAGGTCCAGTTGACAAGTAACAAGTTCTTGTAGATGATTGAAGCAGAGGAACATAACTTTTTTGACCCTTGACCATTAAGGAGTGACCACAAAACATTGTTGCCTTCCTCTCTTCAACAACCCTTTTGTCATTTCCCACATACACAATTGTGAATAGCCATGTACAATTGAGTAACTACAAAATTGGCGACACAACACACGTAAACATTAACACACAAATTACTTGATATTATGAGCATTAGAAACACAATATCTACAAAGACTAAGTGGGTTAAAATATATCTAAAGTCTTCCAAAATTATCCTGCAAATGTTTACAAACTGAAATGATCCTGACGCCTATCAGATCACAATATACTACCTGCTAAATACAGTTTATGTTGCTTGCACACACATTGTTTTCAGTATTTGCTTTTGGAAAGCCTGTCAAATACGCAACTGCAAGGGCACAGATTCTGCCTGAGAGTTTGCACTAGTTTGTGTTTGTTGAATCATTGCAAGCTGATTAAAATTGACTGTTCTTGGAATTTAAAATATTAGTTACATTAAGTGTAAATTGAACATTTGTGATCTTTGACACTGACTTATGAAACATCAGCCAGGAAGTTTGTACCAACTGTAGAAATGACCATGATGGAAATGATGAGAATTGTAATTTTCTGCTGATAGTATGCATTTGAGGCAACTTTTCACAATACAGTCAGGATTTTTACACACCAACGGTTAGTGATATTCGTGATTCCAGTCTACATGC
>NW_025161514.1:0-1558 GCF_004010195.1 Chiloscyllium plagiosum
GCTGAGAAAGCTGTTACATCTCCACACAGTCGCACAGTAATAATCCCTCTCTCCAAAAAAGCAGATGACAATGTAACATTATGTTTCTCTATATCTCAGCAACTATAAGTATTGCTGATGGCGTTGATTACAACACTCAGAGACGACAAATAGAGGAACGTAACTCACGTTAAGCAGGAATATCGCGTAATAGCTATGATATTCAGGAATATGTAAAAAGGGGAAATTTTAGAATAACTTCCCATTCTATTTTTCTTCCAGTCCATTATCAGCAATCCTTTTTCTTGCTTTTCTTTTCTCTCCCTCTCTCTCTTTCTCTCTCTCTTACTGAACATGATCCACTCACCACTGACCTCTCGCTCACCCTTCCAACCATCCCTGATATAATAATATTATTTCCCAGTTGCATTCAGTTTTGATCGTGTCAATGAACTCGAAACGTTATCTGTGTTTCTCCCGACAGACTGTCATACCTGCTGAGATTCTCCAACATTCTTTCAGACGGTGGAGAATTTTATTTCGGATCTCCAGCATCCACATTTCCTTGGTTTATTCACCTTTAATGTTGTTGTTTCCCGGGACGCCAGCATCACTTGCAAGGGCAGCATCTGTTGTCCATCCTAACTGCCCTTGACGATGCTGCCATTTGTCAAGGCAATATGGAGCCAACCACATTATTGTGGGTCTGATGGGACACTTAGTCCAGCTCGGTTAAAAATGTTAGGTTTCTTTACCAAAGGTTACCTATAAAATAATAGAAGAAATCCTGATGGTTTATGTTTGCTATGAGTGATATTAGGTTTCATTCCAATTTTTGTCACTGGAATATAAATTTAGTCATCGGCATTGGTAAGATTTCAAAAATGCTTTTAGAGTCATAACTTGTGCCTCTGAGTTACACGGTCAGTGACATTATTACCCTATTATGAAGTAACTATAGAGCAAGTTTGTGGTCAAACTATTTGTAACTGGAAGAGAAGTCAGACGAGAACTGGAGCCACATAATCTGTCGTTAATTAAGGGGTAGATGATGGCGAAGTCAGAACAGAAGTCAGGTAGAGTTGGAAACTGGGGATATTATGTCAGTGGGTGTCGGCAGGTTTGATGACAGAGAGACGATGGAGACATAAAACAGCTCACGGTAAAAAGGAGACTCAAGGTTCCGAACAGTCTTTTTCCTTCTCAGATGTTTACGAGTAAGTCGGTTGGAAATACATGAAAAGGAAGTGACGTTTGTGACTGAAAGTTTATGTATTTGTTAAATATAATTAACCAGAATAACAATAACATTCATAATCTATTATAGAACTGACAGAGTTAAGCTTACCAGGAACACCAACAATAGCGAGAATGGGATAGTATCCAGCTTTAATAATCATCTGTACGGCTCGTAACCGCAACTGTAACCATGTCCAATCCCAAGAAAGATAGAAAAGACCCGCAGATAAACTCCTGTCCATCCTGTCCATTGTTGGAACATTCCAGTCTAATGTTCTCAGATTCTGATCCATTGTTGGAATATTCAAATGTTCTCACATTCAGGTCTCTCTCTCTTTCT
>NW_025161515.1:0-1558 GCF_004010195.1 Chiloscyllium plagiosum
AGCAATCTACGTTTGTCAATATATCATCAGTTGTATGACACTGATCTTTTGCTCTTAACTCTGTGTCTTATGATCTTGCTCCACAG
Organism: Chiloscyllium plagiosum; assembly: GCF_004010195.1. Lineage (NCBI taxonomy): Eukaryota > Metazoa > Chordata > Chondrichthyes > Orectolobiformes > Hemiscylliidae > Chiloscyllium > Chiloscyllium plagiosum. Next base: position 87 of record NW_025161515.1, read on the forward strand.
TTACCCGATGAAGGAGCAGCACTCCGAAAGATGGTGCTTCCACATAAACCTGTTGGACTATAACCTGGTGTTGTGATTTTTAAACTGTGTCCAACCTAGTCCAACAGCAGCACCTCCACCTCCTTTCTAGTGAACACAGCCCATACTTCCCAGTGCTGCCAGTAAACTGCCGATGAAACGATGCACTCCTGAAAAATTTATAGTATTTAACGAAACCAGCTACTCATTCACTGCTCCATCTAATACACAACATTGGAAACTTAGTGCAGAAGGCTGCAAGAAATGAGCAGCTTTAAAACAAAAACCGCTTGGAGCTTTCAATGAGAGCCTGAGCCCAGCAGTGCGTTCTGGTTACCTTTTATTTTGTGTCCCAACATGGTTACAGCTTCAGATCCCCCCACCCCTCCCCCAGCAAAAAGGGCAGAGAAAGATTAGCTGTTTTTTAGACAACTCCACAACAGGGGAGAGGAACAAAGGGCGGGACAAGGCCAACAGCAGGCCCCCACATTACGCCTGCATTGCCTTGCACAGTTTACAAAAATCCCTTCCCCTTCAGAGACTCCCCACAGTGTGGGTGCAGGCCAACTGGCCCAAAGACTACACACCGATCCTCCGAAAGGTAACCCACCCACACAATTCCCCTATTGCTCAACATTTACCCCTGACTAATGCACCTAACCTGCACATCCCTGGGCACTATCTGAACCTGGACAAAGTTAAAAATCTCACAACACCAGGCTAGGTCCGACGGTTTATTTGGAAACACGAGCTTCGGAGCACTGCTTCTTCATCAGGTGATTGTGGACAATAAGATCATATGGCACAGAATTGATAGGAAAACATGACAGTGCCCTGCCACTGAACTGATATATTGAACAAACCTGGATTGTTAAGTCTTTCATATTTTAGAATAGGTTGCAGCAATCATCAATTAGATTACTTACAATGTGGAAACAGACCCTTCGGTCCAACAAGTGCACACCGCCCCGCCGAAGCGCAACCCACCCATACCCCCTACATTTACCCTTTACCTAACACTATGGGCAATTTTGCATGGCCACTTCACCTGACCTGCACATCTTTGGACTGTGGGAGGAAACCAGAGCACCCGGAGGAAACCCACGCAGACACGGGGAGAACGTGCAAACTCCACACAGTCAGTCGCCTGAGGCGGGAATTGAACCCAGGTCTCTGGAGCTGTGAGGCAGCAGTGCTAACCACTGTGCCTCCGTGCCGCCCACTAAACAAAAACAAACATTGCATAGGGTTTTCTGATAGGAAGGAAACCAGAATTGCATGCAATACTCCAACTAGACAGCTGTAACATGACCTCCCAACTCCTGTACTCAATACTCTGACCAATAAAGGAAAGCATACCAAATGCCATCTGCACTATCCTATTGACTTGCGACTCCACTTTCATGGAGCTGTGAACCTGTACTCCAAGGTCTTTTTGTTCAGCAACACTCCCT
>NW_025161516.1:0-1558 GCF_004010195.1 Chiloscyllium plagiosum
ATACGAATTAGTTCATGAGTCACGTGGTACTGAGTAATTCTATGGAAAGTTCTTTCAACTTCACGGATTTATATATGAGAAGAGATAAATGGGCAGGGTTACACCTCGGGTCCACTCTTCCTTCACTCGTAACACCCCACACCCACCTCCCATTGTCCCAAGGCACTTTACCCTGGAACCGACGAATGTGTAACACCTGCCCATTTACCTGCTCTATCCTGAATATCCAAGGACTTGAACATACCTTCCAGGTAAAGCAGCACTTTACCTGCACATTTGCCACAAACTAGTCTACTGCATTCGTTGCTCACAGTGTGGTTTCCCCAAAGTAGCATGAAGCATAAACTGGGTGACTGCTTCGCAGAACATCTCGGTTTTGCCCGCAAAAAAAGGCCTTGAGCTTCTGGTTGCCTGTCACTTTAACACGCCACCCTGTTCCCTGGCCAACATCTCTGTCTCAGGCATGCAGCAGTGTATCAGCAAAGCTCAGCTCCTGATGGAAGACCAAAGCCTCATTTTCCACTTGGAGATCCGATAGCCATCCAGTCTTCAACATCGAGTTCAATATTGTTTGGACCCGAACTCCCCATGCCCTTGACCCCTACCACACCCACACGCGGCCTTGTTATCACATCACCTGTTGTTACACACGACTTATTGTTAACCAGGAACAGTCTCCATTAACAGTTAGTCACCCTCCTTCACAGATCGTTATTCACTCCTTTGTCCCTCCAATGTTCTCTCTCTGAACTGGTGGCAAAGAGAGCAATGTGGACTGGTATCCCTGAGCCAGCTGTTTGTCCCATCTTCAGGAACCGGGTTCTCTCCACTGGTGGATAATTAAATCATTTTGCTGTTGCGCTGACGTGAGGTGATTTTGCTGTTGCGCTGACGTGAGGTGATTGTGTAAATATACACGTTTCGAAATCCCCACCTTCCGTTGGTCGAACTGTGAGTTCACTCTGATTTACAACACGTGTCACAGCGCACTTGGAGTCCCACCTTAGCTCTGTTGGTTCTACACAGCAAGTAAATGAGAATCTCTATTCGTATCATTCCCTTGCCTTCTCTCTGTAAATCTCCATATTGTTACTTTGAACATGACCACCGAATTCCCTTTTGTGTTCTTGAATCTGCCTCTTTGTCACGGTCAGACAGGGATTTACGGATCCAAACCACTCCTTGTGCGAAAATGTTCTTCCTAATGTCACTTTTATTTTTTTTCCAAATGCTTTGAAATTTCTGCCGATTTTTTGGGAAATTGAAAGGATTCTCATTCCTGCACATGAGGCTGAATTGATTTAATTTCTGACGTAAAGGACTGCGGATGCTGAGAATCCGAGACAGAAAGAGAAACTGCAGGGGAAACTCAGCAGGTTTGGCGGTACCTGTGGGAGAAAACAGAGTTCTGAAATATTGTCTCTGATTCTCTTTCCACCGATGGTGCCTGACCTGCTGAGTTGGTCCTGCAATTTCTGCTTTTGTTTTTAACTGAAAGTTCATTTCATCTTTCGGAATGAAACACCCAGACTCGCCATGTGCAGATATTTAACCTTTC
>NW_025161517.1:0-1558 GCF_004010195.1 Chiloscyllium plagiosum
TCTCACTATGGTTGGACATCGAACTGTCTCAGGAAAGGTGCCCCCTTACTCGCTTATTGTTCTTGGACAAAATGAGGACAGTTAAGGAATATTGCCATCACCCAATAGTAATCAATACTGTTAAAGCATGGAGGGCAATGTGGCAGTGGGAAGGCAATATTTCCAAAACATAATTTCTTACACCCATAATTGGGCTGCTGGGTTTTCAAATGGGATGATGGGCTCAGGGTTTAAACTTTGGTCAGCTTGGGGGGGGCAGTATCTTGCCTGAATGACCAATTTGAGGGGGACATATTGACCAGTTAGCTCAGAAATACGAGGGACCTTTTCCTTTTTTTTTCAAATCAGGGACTTCAGTCAGTAAAGAACTACACTCCTAACTGACTCTTACTGATCCAACATAGAGAAGAGGGTGCTTAGTGCTAAGAACATGCTTTCTGTCAGTGCGCTTCACCAACTGTTGGGAGAGGGCTCCTCAACAAGACTGAGCAACTTTGTCAGGTCTGGGAGAGGGAGCTGGGCATCTAGATCTCCTTGGAAACATGACAGGATATCTGGGAAAATGCAAGAAGGATCTCAAATTGCAATAGGACCCATGCCTTGCAATTGAAAATTCTCCACAGGGTGCACTTAGATCCAGATTGCTTCTCACAATTTAAAGTGGGGTATCATTAACATGTCCCAAGTGCAAAATGAGTACAGGTAATCTCACTGACTGTCTCTGGTCCTGCCACAGGCTCCGGACATACTGAACGGCTGTGGTAGGTGAAATAGAGAGGATCTTGGAGACAGAGGTGTAGATGGACCCGGTATCTCTTTTTCTTGGCCGAGCTAATGTACCTCCTTTAGATGCACACACAACATAAAACTTTTCAGTATCCTCACTTTTTGTACAAAAAAAGCCATTCTGTTCAGGTGGGTACCCGAAAATCCCTCGGGGCTGTTGGGCTGGTGTAAGCTAGTCATGGAGCACATCCCTTTGGATTTTCTCACAATTTTGGTGAACCACAAAACTGAGAATTTCTATAGAATGTGGTGGCCCTTTTTGGATTACCTGGGCACAGATTATTCTGCCACATTGATAAGGGCTTTCATATAGCCTTGACGATTGTTAACGAGTTTTGAGAAGATTTGTAGCTCAGATTGAGGTTCTGGATGTAGGTTTGCTCACTGAGCTGGAAGGTTCATTTTGAGACGTTTCATCACCAGACTAGGTAACATCTTCAATGAGCATCCAGACGAAGCACTGCTGATGATTCCTGCTTTCTGTTTATATGTTTGGGTTGATAATATCATTTCCTGAGGTGATGTCATTTCCTATGGTGATGTCATTTCCTTTTCTTTTTCTCAGGGGATGGTAAATGGGGTCAAATCCATGTGTTTGTTGATAGAGTTCCAGTTGGAATGCAATGCTTCTAAGAATTCTTGTGCGTGTCTCTGTTTGGCTGGTCTTAAGATGGATGTGATGTCCCAGTCGAAGTGGTGTCCTTACTTATCTGTACGTAAGGATGCTAGTGAGAGAGGATCATGTTGTTTTGTGGCTCGTTGATGTTCATGT
>NW_025161518.1:0-1558 GCF_004010195.1 Chiloscyllium plagiosum
ACTATCTGGCACAGTATTTTCCCCCTCCTGGGAGGGTTTGATGTGGAAAATGCAAAGGGAGATTTATTCTTTATCTAAATCAGTGATGTTCCTGTCCTGGGAGTGGTTGATGGGAACAGTGTAATTGGGCTTTAATCTGTACTGAACCCAATGCCTATGTTAGAGATTGATGGGGACAGTGTCGGGTGATTGAAACAAAACTAACCTCATGCTGAACGTGGCCTGAGATTTCAAAGGGTTCCAGTCTGTTGTTAGGTTACTCGACACTGAAACTATTTATAGATTCCAGAAGCAACAACGATATTTTCTCCCTATCTAATCCTGCAGTTGCTCTCATTGACTCTCAAACTTCCATCATTTTAGACTATTGAAAATTCCAGGGAAACATTCCGTCCAACTATAGTTCTGTGAATCTAAGCTGCATTTATTTGCACATGGACTCCCAAGTCCCCAACCCGTTCTTGCTTTTCTCTGTTTATAAAGTCGCTGTCAGCGCTGTGCTGACATGAAGTGGCTACCTGAAACGAACCTATAATGGCTACTGACACTTTTGGAATCATTTGTCCTGGTTTGGCAGATTAAAACACATCGCACACTTTATACATTTTCATCTCTCGGCGTCCTGCGAATGAAATAAACTGGGATGTGAATCGATACAATTTCGATGTTAGAGGAGGGATAATCTAAACCAAATGGTACAATGGTAAACTGGATGCAGAAACAGAGAAGCTTCAGTTTGAGTCTGAATTCTGTCAGCACAGGTGAGGGGCAAAAGTGTGAAAAGCTTTTTTTCCATTAATACATTCCTACATTGTAGAAATGTTAATTTACAAATTAAACTGTAAAAGCTGGATATGGAGAACTCTGTTACAAAGTTACCATTGATTAAGATGCAGATTCCATAATCCTTTTAAAATCCGTGCCCTGACATTTTTAAAAGTCTGTCTAACTTTCCAAACTTCAAGACGAAAATGCGATAGTAATATGACAGGTCAGCTACTGACTTGTAGGTGTGTGGTCTTGTTCAGAATCTGTCAGAGATTTAGCGTGGAGTAAGATGTATTTTATCCAGATAACAGGAATTTATCAAGGATCAGCTTGACGTAAATTGCCTTCAAATTTTGTGTTCTCTAAAAATAAAGAAATTGATTTACCATTAAGCAAGCCTCTCGGATTGTGCATCATTAGTATACATTTGTGAAAGAGTAACTGTGTATGTGAATGAGCGAGTGTGGCTTTGTGGTGTCTGTGACTGATTGACTGAGAGTTGGTGGCTGAGGATGGCTGAGTGAGACGTTGTGTTCGAGTGTGAGATTCTGAGATCTGGAGTTTTCAATGCTCTACTGTGCGTGTGACTGAACATGTGTGACTGCATGACAGTGTGTCTGTGCATATGAGCTATGTACGAGTTTGTGATAGACACTGTAGAGGCAGCTTTACTCTGTAATCTAACACAGAGCTTCCCTGACACGGGAGTGTTTGTGGACATATCTGTACATTGTATGTAACCCTATTTTTCCCGGAACCTAGGAGGTTTAGTTGGAGAAAGTGTACAGGG
>NW_025161519.1:0-1558 GCF_004010195.1 Chiloscyllium plagiosum
TGAAAATATGGAGGTTTGGAGGGTGGAAGCAGTAAGGCTTATGAATAATGCTCAGTCTTCCAATTCATCTGGTAGAACTCATAATGATGCTCAAGTAAATCCATTACATTCAGTCCCAACTATGCCCAGTACATTTCTTAAGTGCATTTTTTCCCTCTGGGAAGTAGGTCACTCAAAGACTTGCATGTTTTATGACACTAGAGAACATTCACAAAGAAATGAGAGCTTGGAGCCACAAAGTTGAAGTGAAATGAAAGAAACACATTGCGGTGTCTCATTAGAATTCCATGAATTCCAAGCTGGGTTATTGTCACTGCTAAGAAGGGTATCATTAGAAACCTAGAAACATAGACCAAATATAATTACACACCTCTGGATTGTTTCAGAAGCCAACTTAAAGTGGCCTAAGGAAAAAAAATTCATTCAGAGCAAGGTAGGAGCAGAATCAGAATTCTAGTCTCTCAAACAAGGTTGAGATTTATTTTGCTCATTTTCAACAATCTTTCAATCAGTGCCCAGGGAAATTTCAGCACCTTCTTAAACTCTTGCCTGAAATTCCTCTGGGTAGCTGCATAAATACACGTGTTTGTGCAGGAATTCAAATATCTCAGCATTGCTCCGGATTCAGTGGCGATATATGCAGGGGATGCACGGTCTCCTCGATAGGAGGTTGTGTTTGTTAGTTTTGTTGTTACAAAGGTCACATTTCCTGTCAGCCAAAACAATATAAAACTGCCTGATATCGTGAAGAGTAAAATGATGGATTTCCTTCGGTTCTCCATCTCTGAATCTCTCTCATTCTCATGTGTGTGACCCCGGAGAGCTCTTTCGGTTCTCCATTTCTGAATCTCTCTCATCATGTGTGTGACCCCGGAGAGCTCTGCAGGCTCTTGTGGCCATGACAACACATCTCACTGTCAAAGAATTTAACAAAATGATGAAGGTAAATGGGAGCCAAACACGGCAGATGCTGTTAAACCAGATGAAAGCCACACCAAAAGTTGAGGAAAGAAAGGCAAAATTTCCCTGATAGACCCATCGCATTTTGTTAATTACATGCTCATGGTCATACGCAAATATGAATGGTAATATTCTTTGTAAAGATCAGGATAGAGAACGTTGTAATAATGATGGAAGTTGTTCTCTTAGTGCAGTGTTTTGCTTTGAACCTCTGGTGATAGATAATTATAAAACGGTCAAATGTGAAAGAGACAGTGAACCAAATGATCAAATCAAGACTGACAAGTCATGTACAAAATGAAAGTGCACACAGGAGTCTGAGACAGGAATAAATGTGGAAACTGATAACTGAAAATAAAACACACTATTATATTGATGATCAAAACCATTAGATTTGTAGTTGCCATGGCCACCATAGAGAGAGAGATACACTTGGAAAGACCACACTTTTCTCATGAGAGAATTACAATTGTTATCAGGTTCACTGTGACAAAAGAAAAGGAGTGAGTAGAAGCTATATTGATGATCAAAACCATTAGATTTGTAGTTTCCATGGCCACCGTATAGAGAGATACACTTGGAAAGACCACACTTTTCT
>NW_025161520.1:0-1558 GCF_004010195.1 Chiloscyllium plagiosum
CTAAAACAGTTAACTATTCCCATCATCTTCTGATCTCCATGGAGAACATAGGTCTGTCTACTCAGAGATGGAAGACGCCGCTTTGAGTTTTGATACAAAACATCTGGCTTCCCTCCTCACTGCTAGCAAACCACGTTACAGTAGCAGTCGTTCCACCGGCAATGGACCCATGAGGAACCTCGTACAGCCATCCATGAGTGCAGTCTCTGCTCCATTGGTTTGTTGTATTGGAGCATCAGTGACACCCTCCTGTTCATGTATAACAAACTCATGGGGCTGAATGGCCTCCTCCATGTCCCATGAAACAGGTTCAAGGGTCTGATTGGACTCTACCCGATCCTGTTTAACAGCTCAATGTACTGACCAGACCCTTTCTCTTCCGATGGAACAAGCAGGAGTATTGAATAGGCTGTCCCTCTTCTTGTTCAGTAGTTTCGATGGGCTGAATAGTTTCCACATTTATGTATGTAACCAGCTTGAGATGTTGAATGAGCTCCTCTTGAATGAGTGTCTGACAGCACTGTTACATGAATGTTACCGACACTTTAACAGCACAAGCCTGAATGCTGTCCGGGTCTTACTGAATACGGACACAGGCTGCATCAGGAGCTGATGGGAAACAAAATGTTCTGAACATTGTGTAACACTCAATGAACATCCCCACCTCCGGTCTTATGATGGCGAAAGACATTGGTGAAGCAGTTGAAGATGTTTATGCTGAGGAAGCTACCCTGATGATCTCCTGAAGTGATGTCCTGGGACTGAGATTTTCGGCCCCCAAACAGGTATCTTCCTTTGTGCTCTGAAAGACCCCAGCCAGTGGAGAAGGGACACCTGATTCCCATTAAGCTCAAATAAGATGGCGCTTCTGATGATATTCTCAGTCAAATACTGCCTTCCTGGGACTGAGATTTTCGGCCCCCAAACAGGCATCTTCCTTTGTGCTCTGAAAGACTCCAGCCAGTGGGGAAGGGACACCTGATTCCCATTAAGCTCAAATAAGATGGCGCTTCTGATGATATTCTCAGTCAAATACTGCCTTGATATCAAGGCAATTCACCCTTTGCTGAGCCCCTGTGTTCCCGTCTTGTTCATATCAATAGGTGACGGTGTCTGTGTGGGGAGTGTTTTCCTCTGACAGAGGGTAGTGAGTGTCAAGAATTATCTTTTCTCGAGATCTATGGGAGCTACATCACTGAAAGTATTGAAAAAAGGAGGTGGATGGATTTTTGACCTGTCAGAGAGCTGAGGGGGTGTGAAGAATTGGACATTAAAGATGAGTTAATACAAACAGTAGATCCGCCATGATCGTATACAATGGCTTGATTATCCGAACTATCTGATCCTGTTCCTTATGTTCTCATATTCTGTAATTACAAAGTTAATTACAAAGGTTGTAATTTTCCTGCGTGTTCTGTTATTGAATGTTGCAATCAGAGAGAGCAAAGTACTTTATGAGTCATTTCTTAGTGAGGTGGTCCTACTATGTAGGGCCTGGGGTCGAGAACACACCCACTCAAATATAAATCACTTACCTTCCCGACCAGCTCTGCGCTCC
>NW_025161521.1:0-1558 GCF_004010195.1 Chiloscyllium plagiosum
AGACAGACAGACAGAGAGACAGAGAGAGGGAGAGATAGAGAGATCGAGATAGAGAATGAATGAGGGAGACTGTAAGGGGCAGAGGAACAGACTGAGTCAGGAACTGGGGAGGGCCAGGGTGTTCACAAGGCAGACAGAAACATGCAGAGCTGGAACAGGGACAGACAGGCAGACACAGCGAGGGAGAGCCGGGGGTGACCGTCAGTAATGGTTCCTTCGGTCCCTGAGCCGAGTGCCAGTTGCAGCAGCCTTCTGCCTTACATACCTGCTCCTCTGTCTTCAGATCTCCAAACTCCTGCAGGAAGGCAGATTCCAGGGGGAACTGTGTTGGCTCCAGGAAATTCAGCAAGCTGAATAACTCCTCCACTGTGTTCTGCAACGGCGTCCCAGTCAGCAAGACCTTGTGTTCCTGTGGGAGACACCAAGGCAGGCAGGCCCCGTCAGTCAGTCAGTGACAGGGGGAGACAGCAGGGGGCAGGCACAAGCAAGGGAGTACACGCGAGAGAGCAGGAAAGAGAGCCCACGAGAGCAAGCACACGGAAACAAAACCAATGCTCAGCAAAGTGCAGCAGAGACCAGGGTGAGGGAGCAGGCGTTCAGGTGCTCAGCAGGCCCCTCAGCGTCCCTCGCAGACGCAGAGAGGGTTACCTGCCTGTGGAGTGAGCCCACTGTCATCACAGACAGACAGGAAAGTGTTTCCCAGACAGCTCAGTCAGTCAGTCAGTCCGTGCCCATGGGCTCGGGTCACCTCATCCTGGAGCTGCACCCACCACCCCCCGATCTCAGGCAGTAACCCAGGGGAAGCAGTCTCTCACTGCTCCCTGACCCAAGGCCAGGATGAGGAGGACAGAGCATGGGAACACTGTGCTCTGATCCCCTTGTCTCAGCAAGTGCACGCCTCTGTGCATGCGTATCCACCTGTCAGTGTGTGTGCACATGCGTGCCCATGTAACCCCCCCCTTGTTTCTGTGTGCGTGTCTCTCTGTGCCTGGGTGCATTACTCGGGTACACGCTGGTGTCTGTTTTTGTGTGTGTGTATCTCTGTGTCTGAGTGCGTTACTGTGTGTGTTCGCCTCTCCCTGAGTGTGCGTTGCTGTGTGTGTGTGTGTATCTCTGTGTCTGAGTGCGTTACTGTGTGTGTGCGCCTCTGCATGTGCATGTGCACATGTGTCACTGTGTGTGCGCGTGCCTCTCTCTCAGAGCATGTCCCTGTGTGCTGCCTCCCCAGCTCCATACCAGATCCATGAGTTTTAGGCCTTCCAGCAGTTTGCAGTTCCTGTTCTTCAGCCTGTGGGCCTCATCGATGATGACACACCGCCACTGGATCTCCCTCAGCTCAGGGCAATCCGACAGGATCATCTCAAAGGTGGTGATCAGTGCGTCAAAGCGGTAAGCTCCCGGGATGAAGTGGCCCTGTGTGGGAGAGAAGGGAATGGCAGGATGTTAGAAACACGCTCCCAGCCCCTTCCCCATACCAACACACCCCTCTGACCCCACACACAAACACACACCCCCTCCTCTACAGGCAAAGTAGAAAAAAACTGTGTGTGGGTCTGAG
>NW_025161522.1:0-1558 GCF_004010195.1 Chiloscyllium plagiosum
CGACTTGAGGCTGGTTACCCTCTCCCTTCAGGCACCAAAGATACGATCCGAGGCATCATGGACACTGTTGGACATGTGTTGGAGATAACACATCAATCACGAATCTCGTTCGTTCCCAACAAAGCTTCTATCTGAGCCGCGAAGTATTGAGTCCCCAATTGCTAACACTCTCCTTCTGTCCCTCTTTTCCTTCTGTGCTACGGGCACAGGCTCTGTACCAGAGACCTGAGCCCCAATGCATAACACTGGTAAGTCGTCCCCCTCCATTGTATCCAAAACGGTACACACTTTTTTTTCAGGGGAATGACCATAGGGGTTCCATCCACTGACTGTATTTTCCCCGTTCAAACAATCACTCAGGTTTCTTCCTGCCAAGGAGTAACTACTTCCCTGTAACTCCTATCCATCACAGCCTCTCTCTCCCGAACGATCCGAAGTTCATCCAGTCCCCGCTCCAGTTCCCGAACACGGTCTTAGAGGAGCGAGAGTTGGGTACACTTCCTGCAGATATACTTGGATGGGTCACTGATGGCGTCCAACATCTCAAGCACCTCAAGCATCATACAGAAGGAATATTGCTCTCCTTGTACTGCCATCCCGGCTAGTTCCTTTATCACAAAGTAAAAAAAAGAAACGCTTACCTAATATGTCCCTGGTCTTTCAGGTCAAAGGAGCTGGTTGGGTGGAAGGCCCTACAAAGTTAGGCTCTCGGGTTGAGAAAACACTGGGCTATATAGCTGGACGGAAATAAAAATAAGAAATCCCTCCTTTCCCAGAAACCTCTGCTGTCTGACTTCGTGTTCATCAGAATGCTCTCATTATATTTCTATATCTAAACACAACAGAAATTTTGAAACTATTGTGAGAATTATGCGATTCGATACCTTCAACTAACACCGATATGGGAGAAGATCGTGGATGATGCATCGTTGCCTTAAACATACATTCCACATCACCCCTTATAACGCTGATGTGTCATTCTTAGTCAAGTAACTGGTCTGCCTCTGCGTTAAGAATAATCATTACTTGATCCTCCATCGTTCTCTGGGAAGTGATTTTTCAAACACACATTCATTTGAGAGGGTAAAAAAAAACTTCTTAATTGTGAAAATCTTCAGTTTTACATCGATCCATTCGTGGAAGTCTCTCGCAAAATCTGAAAAAATATTTAAGCAATCAAATTATAATATAGTTCGGGTTCAAATATGACCATGTCACATTTTCCTAATTTTCAACATATCCATGGTCAGTCTGGCTAAGATTTCCTTCGAAGATTCATGTTCCACAAAGGAACCAGTTGAGAGAATATTCTCTGCCTTGCTTGTAATTTCATTATGCACACAGCTCCCTCGAATAGGTTTTACTAATACCTTGTAAAACTGCAGATAAAACTCCTTACTCGTAAAAACACAACGTCAATGAATTTTTGTTGTGTGATCCAGTTCGTCTGTGTCTTAGTTTTGCAATATGTCCATTGAAATAATACACTGCATTTCCATGTCTGTGCTTCATACACAATATTTGGCCATTCACTTGACCATTAGTTGAGCTGGAAGGT
>NW_025161523.1:0-1558 GCF_004010195.1 Chiloscyllium plagiosum
GTGCGACAGACAGATTCAGTGCGAGAGACAGATTCAGTGTGAGTGACAGTCTCAGTGTGAGAGACAGATTCAGTATGAGAGACAGATTCAGTTTGAGAGACAGTTTAAGTGTGAGAGACAGATTCTGTGTGAGACACAGTTTCAGTGTGACAGACAGATTCAGTGTGGGAGACAGTTTCAGTGTGACAGACAGATTCAGTGTGACAGACAGATTCAGTGTGACAGACAGTATCGGTGTCACAGACAGTTTCAGTGTGAGAAACAGTTTCAGAGTCAGAGACAGATTCAGTGTGAGAGACAGATTCACTGTGGGAGACAGTTTCAGTGTGACAGACAGATTCAGTGTGGGAGACAGTTTCAGTATGACAGACAGATTCGATGTGATAGACAGATTCAGTGTGACAGACAGTTTCAGTGTCACAGACAGTTTCAGTGTGAGAAACAGTTTCAGAGTCAGAGACAGATTCAGTGTGAGAGACAGATTCAGTGTGAGAGACAATTTCAGTGTGGGAGACAGTTTCAGTATGACAGACAGATTCGATGTGACAGACAGATTCAGTGTGACAGACACATTTTCAGTGTGTGAGACACAGTTTCAGTGTGAGACACAGTTTCATTGTCACAGACAGATTCAGGGTAGGACACAGTTTCAGTGAGACAGAAAGATTCAGTGTGACAGACAGTTTCAGTGTGACAGACAGTTTCGGTGTGACAGACAGTTTCAGTGTGAGATAGTTTCAGTGTCACAGGCAGATTCAGTGTGAGAGACAGTTTCAGTGTCACAGACAGTTTCAGTGTAAGAGACAGATTCTGTGTGAGACACAGTTTCAGTGTGAGAGACAGATTCAGTGTGAGAGACACTTTCTGTGTCACAGACAGATTCAGTGTGGAAGACAGTTTCAGTGAGGGTGACCGTTTCAGTATGAGAGACAGTTTCAGTGTGACAGACAGATTCAGTGTGACAGACACAGTTTCAGTTTGGGACACAGTTTCAGTGTGAGACACAGTTTCATTGTCACAGACAGATTCAGGGTATGAGACAGTTTCAGTGTTACAGACAGATTCAGTGTGGAAGACAGTTTCAGTGTGAGAGACAGTTTCAGCGTGAGAGACAGATTCTGTGTGAGACACAGTTTCAGTGTCACAGACAGATTCAGTGTGGGAGACAGTTTCAGTGAGGGTGACCGTTTCAGTATGAGAGACAGTTTCAGTGTGACAGACAGTTTCAGTGTCAGAGACAGTTTAAGTGGGGAGACAGTTTCAGTGTGAGAGACAGTTTCAGTGTCACAGACAGTTTCAGTGTGGGAGACAGTTTCTGTGTGACAGACAGTTTCAGTGTGACATATTCTGTGTGAGACACAGTTTCAGTGTGAGAGACAGGTTCAGTGTGAGAGACAGTTTCAGTGTCACAGACAGATTCAGTGTGGAAGACAGTTTCAGTGGGGGGACAGTTTCAGTATGAGAGACGGTTTCAGTGTGACAGACAGTTTCAGTGCCACAGGCAGTTTCAGTGTGGAGACAGTTGCAGTGTGAGAGACAGTTTCAGTGTGTCAGACAG
>NW_025161524.1:0-1558 GCF_004010195.1 Chiloscyllium plagiosum
CAGATAATCAGGAGTGACATCTGGAAGAGGTACGAGATGTGTATAGTCTGGAAGACATTACACAGATAATCAGGAGTGACATCTGGAAGAGGTAATAGATGTGTATCGTCTGCAAGACATTACGCAGATAATCAGGAGTGACATCTGAAAGAGGTAATAGATGTGTATAGTCTGCAAGATATTTCACAGACCATCAGGAGTGACATCTGGAAGAGGTCATAGATGTGTATAGTCTGAAAGATATTACACAGATAATCAGGAGTGACATCTGGAAAAGGTAATAGATGTGTATAGTCTGTAAGACATTACACAGACAAGCAGGAGTGACATCTGGAAGAGGCAATAGATGTTTATAGTCTGCAAGACATTACACAGACAATCAGGAGTGAAATCAGGAAGAGGTCACAGATGTGTATAGTCTGCAAGATATTACACAGATAATCAGGAGTGACACCTGGAAGAGGTAATAGATGTGTATAGTCTGTAAGATATTATACAGATAATCAGGAGTGACATCTGGAAGAGGTAATAGATGAGTATAGTCTGCAAGACATTAGTCAGACAAACAGGAGTGACATCTGGAAGAGGTAATAGATGTGTATAGTCTGCAAGACAAAACACAGTCAATCAGGAGTGACGTCTGGAAGAGTTAATAGACGTGTAAAGTCTGCAAGACATTACACAGACAATCAGGAGTGACATCTGGAAGTAGTATTAGATGTGTATATTCTGCAAGACATTACACAGACAGTCAGGAATGACATCTGGAAGAGGTAATAGATGTGTTTCGTCTGCAATATATTACACAGATAATCAGGAGTGACATCTGGAAGTGGTAATAGATGTGTATAGTCTGCAACACATTACACGGATAATCAGGAGTGACATCTGGAAGAGGTATTAGATTTGTATAGTCTGCAAGACATTGCACAGATAATCAGGAGTGACATCTGGAAGAGGTAATAGATGTGTACAGTCTGCAAGACATTACACAGACAATCAGGAGTGACATCTGGAATAGGTAATATGTGTGGATAGTCTGCAAGACATTACACAGATAATCAGGAGTGACATCTCGAAGAGGTAATAGATGTGTATAGTCTGCAAGACACTTCACAGACAATCAGGAGTGACATCTGGAAGTAGTGATAGATGTGTATAGTCTGCAAGACATTACAAAGACAATCAGGAGTGACATCTGGAAGAGGTAATAGATTCTTGTAGTCTGCAAGACATTACACATTCAATCAGGAGTGACATCTGGAAGAGTTAATAGATGTTTATAGTCTGCAAGACATTACGCAGACAATCAGGAGTGACATATGGAAGAGGTAACAGATGTGTATAGCCTGCAAGACATTACACAGTCAATCAGGGGTGACATCTGGAAGAGGTAGTAGATGTGTATATTACACTGTCTATCAGGAGTGACATCTGGAAGAGGTAATAGATGTGTATAATCTGCTAGAAATTTCACAGACAATGAGGAGTGACACCTGAAATAGATAATAGATGTGTATATTCAGCACGACATTACACAGACAATCAGGAGTGAAAT
>NW_025161525.1:0-1558 GCF_004010195.1 Chiloscyllium plagiosum
GGGACTTGATCCAATTTCACCTTGCGTTCTCTCGATGCTCAAGAGAGTCAGCATAGTAACTCGTGACTGTCTAATTAACTGCAAACTTTCAGCTCGGAAAAAGAAGTTTAATATTTAAAAATGAATCCGATGAGGAAATGGAAGGGTGGGTTAGTACGTTTACCTGTGACTCGAAGGTTGTTGGAGTGGTAGATAGTGTGGAGAGCTGTTGTATGTTGCAATAGGACATTGACAGACTGCAGAGCTCGGCTGAGAATTGGCAGATGAAGTTCGCCCTGGAAACGAGTGAAGTCATTCACTTTGGAAGGTCGAATTTGAATTCGGAATACAGGGTCAAAGGCAGGATTCTTGACAATGTGGAGGAACAGAGGGATCTTGGTGTCCATATCTATGGATTTCACAAAGTTGCTACTGAGGTTGATAGGATTGTTAAGAGTGCGTATGGCATATTAGCTTTCATTGGTGGGGGATTGAGTTTAAGAGCCATGAGGTTACGCTGCAGCTCTATAAAGTCCTGGTTAGACCGCACTTGGAATATTGTGTTCAGTTCTGGTCACTTCATTGGAGGAATGATGTGGAAGCTTTATAGAGCGAACACAGGAGATTTACCAGAACGCTGGCGAGACTGGAGGGTATGTCTTTTGACGAAAGGTTGAGGCAGCCAGGGCTTTTCATACTGGAGTGAAAAAGGATGAGAGATGACTTAACAGAGGTGTACAAGATGTTAAGTGGCATAGATAAAGTGGACAGAGAGAGACGTGTTCCCATGGCAGAAATGTCTACCATGAGGGGGCATTTTGTTAGGTAATTGGAGGAATGCTTGGGGGGAGATGTCAGAGGTAGGTTCTTTACTCAGAGAGTGGTAGGTGCGTGGTATGCACTGCCAGCAATGGTAGTAGAGTCAGATACATTTGCGACATTTAAGCAACCCTGGTTAGGCACATGGAGACTAGTACAATGATGGTTTTGTATGTTAGTCTGATCTTAGAGTAGGATAAAAATAATCAGCACAACATCGAGGGATGAGTGGCCTCTACTGCGTCGAACTTTTCTATGTTCTATATTGTACAAACATGCAAGTGAACATTTGCGGGAGATGGGTAGAAATGAAGCATTTCTATTGCTGCATTATTGTTACTCTGCTGAGAAATATGGGAAGTTCAAGACCAGTCAGCTTGTACTTGAACGTCAACAAAACCAGTGGGAAATGTTCCAATGTTGACTGCAGACAATATGATAAAGATGTCCAGGTACAATGGCTGATGAAGCGCAGAAAACATAGAAGAAAAGCCAAGTCAGTCTTACAGACAGAGCATATGTAATCAACGTAAGGCAGATGTGAGTTCAGAAGCTTCGATAATATTTACTTTAATGCACGTCTAAAGAATAAGACAGATTATTTAAGAGGCCTGACTATCACAAGTGGATATGACAGCATTGTTATCAAAACAAGATGTTTCATAGAGGGGCAGCACTGTCCGCTCAGTATTCTATGTGATAGAATCTTCAGCGTATGGTTGAAAGGGGCAGTGGTTTCGCATATTTGTCATAGTTTCAA
>NW_025161526.1:0-1558 GCF_004010195.1 Chiloscyllium plagiosum
GTCTGGGATGAGGTGGGTGGGTGGGGAGATATGGAAACTGGTGAATTCTAAGTTAAGGCTGTGTGGCTGTAAGCTTCTGAGGCAGAAGATGAGGCATTTTTAAAGGGTAGAGATATATTGCTGAGGCTGTATAAAGCACTGATCAGACCACATTTGGAATATTGTGAGCAGTTTTGGGTTCCATAGCTAAGGAAGGACGTGCTCGCCTTGGACAGAATACAGAGGAGGTTCACATGAATGATCCTGGGAATTAAGGGCTTGTCATGAGGAGCAGTTGAGAACTCTTGAGTATAGACCCATGAAGTTTTGAAGAGATGGCATCTCATTAACACTTACAGAATACTGAGAGGCCTGGATAAAGTGGATGTGGAGAAGATGCTTCCTCTAGTAGGACAGAACTAGTACTCAATGGCACAGCCTCAGCTTAAAGGGATCACCCTTCAGAACTGAAATGAGGAGGAATTTATTCAGCCAGAAAGTGGGAATCTATGAAATTCAATTCCACGGAAGGCTGTAGAGATCAAGTCATTGGGTGTATTTAGAATAGGGATAGACAAGTTCTTGACGTTAAAAATCACACAACACCAGGTTATAGTCCAACAGGTTTAATTGGAAGCACACTAGCTTTCGGAGCACCGCTTACCACGTGATGAAGGAGCGGCGCTCCAAAAGCTAGTGTGCTTCCAATTAAACCTGTTGGACTATAACCTGGTGTTGTGTGATTTTTAACTTTGTACACCCCAGTCCAATACCAGCATCTCCAAATCATAAGTTCTTGACTAGTAAGTGGATCAAGGGTTGCAGGGAGAAGACAGAAGATTGGGGTTGAGAAACATATCAGCCACGATCGAATGAAGAAGAAGACTCAATGATCTGAATAGTCTAATTCTAATCCAATATCTTATGGTCTAACACAAGCAGTCTCTAAAGTTTCAGTGATGTGGCAATATTAAGTTCCTTTTAAAGAGCAAGTAGTTGGACAATAACAAAACCTGTCAGTTCATCAACTATTATTTGAAAAATCAAACAAGTTAGATTGAAGAAAATGAAAAGAAAAAACAAAATATGCTAATGCCTTGAAGTATTTGGAAATATTTGCTTTCTGTTTTGAAAACATTATGAAAACATGTTTATACAGTAGCGCCTCGACACACAAGCAACCCCGTTCACGAACAAATCGGTTTACGAATAGGATTGTACGTAAAATTTTGCTTCAACATACATACGAAATTCAAGGTACGATCGAAGATACGAATGCAAAAAGCCCGTGTGCGACCACATGGTTTCATTGTTCTGCTTTGCTACGCGCTTGTTGAACGCAAAAGCTCTCGGGCCCCGCGTGATCTCATTCAGTTCGTCTTTGGCGCGTGTTCTGTGAACACGCTATGTCCAAGCATTCCGAACAATGGGAAAAATTGATTCAGTTCGCGAACTTTTCGGTTCGCGAACCGGGTCCCGGAACGGATTAAGTTCGTAAGTCGAGGCGCTACTGTAATTGGGCAGTAAAGTTTCTCCAGACTTCTTTAGTAAGATAAAAGGTAATTAATCCAATGTCTCA
>NW_025161527.1:0-1558 GCF_004010195.1 Chiloscyllium plagiosum
CTCACTCCATCACCGTAACACTGATCCCCTCATACTCATTCCATCGCCGTCGCACTGCCCCACTCACACTCACTCCGTCACCGTCGCACTGCCCCTCTCACACTCACTCCGTCACCGTCGCACTGCCCCTCTCACACTCACTCCGTCACCGTCACCATGACCCCCTCACACTCACTCCATCACCATCACAGTGACGCGCTGACACTCACTCCATCACCGTCACCATGACTGCATCGTACTCACTCCATCACGGTCACCACAACCCCCTCACACTCACCCAGTCACAGTCACTATGACCCCCTCAAACTCACTCCATCACCGTCAACCTGACCCCCTCACACTCAACCAATGACACTCACTATGTCCCCATCACGCTCACTCCATCACCGTCTCCCTGACCTCTTCACACTCACTTCATCACCGCCACACTGACCCCCTCAGACTCAATCCAAACCCATCAACCTGACCACCTCACACTCACCCAGTCACAGTCACTATGTTCCCATAACGCTCACTCCATCACCGTCTCCCTGCCCCTTCACACTCACTTCATCACCGCCACACTGACCCCCTCACACTCAATCCAAACCCGTCACCCTGACCCCCTCACACTCACCGAGTCACAGACACTATGAGCCCCTAACAGTCACTCCATAACCGTCTCCCTGACTTCATCACACTCACTCATTCAGTCACTATGACCCCCTCACACTCCATCATCGACACACTGACTCACTCACACTCACTCCATCATTTTCAAACTGACCCCCTCATACTCACTCCATCATCGTCACCCTGACCTCCTCATACCCACTGCATCTCCGTCACAACGACCCCTCACACTAACTCCATCACACTCTCCCTGACCCTTCACACTCACTTCATCACCATCACCCTGACCCGTCAATCTCAATCCATCGCCGTCACCCTGACCCCCTCACACTGACTAAATCGCTGTCACCCTGAACCTCTCACACTCAGCCCATCTCCGACAACCTGACACCCTCACACTCACTCCATCACTGCTAACTTGATCCCCTCACAATCGCTCCATCACCGTCACTCTGACTCTGTCACACTCACTTCATCACCGTCACACTGGCCCCCTCACACGCACTCCATCACAGTCACGCTGACCCACTCACACTCACCCAGTCACAGACTCTATGAGCCCCTAACATTCACTCCATAACCGTCACCATGATCCCCTCACACTCACTCCACCACTGTCTCACTGACCCGCTCACACATACTCCATCACCCTCACCCTGACCGCTACACACTCACTCCATCACCGTCACCATGGTCCCCTCACACTCACTCCATCACCGTCACCATGGTCCCCTCACAGTCACTCCATCACTGTCACCCTGACCACCTCACACTCACTCCATCACCGTCACACTGACCCGCTCACACTCGCTCTATCACCATCACCCTGACTCCCTCACACTCACTCCATCATGTTCACACTGACGCACTCACACTCACTCCATCAGCTGACCGTTCACACTCACTCCATCACCATTGCCCTGCCCCCTCACACCTACTCCACCAC
>NW_025161528.1:0-1558 GCF_004010195.1 Chiloscyllium plagiosum
ACTCTGTCAGAATGATCAGGGTCCCCTCTGTCAGAGTGATTACAGTGTCCACTCTGTCAGATGGAGCACAGTGTCCACACTGTCAGGGTGGTCAGGGTCGACTCTGTCAGTGTTATCACAGTGTCCACTCTGTCAGGCTGTCCACAGTATCCACTCTGTCAGGGTGATCAGTGTCGACTCTGTCAGTGTTATCACAGTGTCCACTCTGTCAGGGTGATCAGTGTCCTCTCTGTCAGAGTGTACTGTGTCCACTCTGTCAGAGTAATCACAGTGTCCACTCTGTCAGTGTGATCACATTGTCCACCCTGTCAGGCTGATCAGAGGCAATGTGTCATGGTGATCACAGTCTCCACTCTGTCCCAGTGATCAGTGCCCACTCTGTCAGGGTGATCACGGTGTCCACTCTGTCAGAGTGATCAGTGTCCACTCTGTCAGAGTGATCAGTGTTCACTCTGTCAGTTTTATCACAGTGTCCACTCTGCCTGCGTGGTCAGTGACCATTCTGTCAGAGTGATTACAGTGTCTACTCTGTCAGAGTGATCAGTGTTCACTCTGTCAGGGTGATCA
Organism: Chiloscyllium plagiosum; assembly: GCF_004010195.1. NCBI lineage: Eukaryota > Metazoa > Chordata > Chondrichthyes > Orectolobiformes > Hemiscylliidae > Chiloscyllium > Chiloscyllium plagiosum. Next base: position 568 of record NW_025161528.1, read on the forward strand.
CAGTGGCCACTCTGTCAGGGTGATCACAGTGTCCACTCTGTCAGGGTGATCAGTGTCCACTCTGTCAGGGTGATCACAGTGTCCACTCTGTAAGGGTGATCACATTGTCCACTCAGTCATGGTGATCACAGTGTCCGCTCTTTCAGCCATATCAGTGTCCACTCTGTCAGGGTGTTCCTAGTGTCCACTCTGTCAGTGTAATCAGTGTCCACTCTGACAGTGTGATCAGTGCCCACTCAGTCCATGATATCACAGTGTCCTCTCTGTCAGGGTGATCAGTGTCCACTCTGTCAGAGTGATCACAATGTCCACTCTGTCAGAGTGATCAATGTCCACTCTGTCAGAGACATCAGTGCCCACTCTGTCAGGGTGATCAGTGTCAACTCTGTCAGGGTGATCACATTGTCCGCCCTGTCAGAGTGATCAGTGTCCACTCTGAAAGTGTAATCACAGTGTCCACTCTGTCAGAGTGATCAGAGTGTCCACTCTGTCAGAGTGATCACATTGTCCACTCAGTCATGGTGATCACAGTGTCCACTCTTTCAGCGAGATCAGTGTCCACTCTGTCAGGGTGATCATAGTGTCCACTCTGTCAGTGTTATCACAGTGTACACACTGTCAGAATGATCAGTGTCCCCTCTGTCACGGTGATTACAGTGTCCACTCTGTCAGATGGATCACAGTGGCCACCTTGTTCGAGTGATCAGTGTCCACACTGTTGTGGTGATCACCGTGTCCACTATGTCAAGGTGATCACAGTGTCCACATTGTCAGAATGATCAGTGTCCACTCTGTCACGGTGTTCACAGTGTCCACTCTGTCACGGTGATTACAGTGTCCACTCTGTCAGGGTGATTAGTGTCCACTTTGTCAGAGTGATCACAGTGTCCACACTGTCAGGGTGATCACAGTGTCCACTCTGTTAGAGTGATCAGTGTCGACTCTGTCAGTGTTATCACAGTGTCCACTCTGTGAGGGTGATCAGTGTCCA
>NW_025161529.1:0-1558 GCF_004010195.1 Chiloscyllium plagiosum
TTGACCAATCCTTTTGTTGAAACCTGAACTGCTTCCAGTCTTCAGATGTGCTACTTTATTTTCAGCCAATTTGTGCGCCACTCCTTTGGATCTCGTCCTATCCATCATGTCCCTTGTTAGCCGTGGCTGTGTCACCTTCTGTGTTTTATTTTTACAGACAGGAATGGACAACTGTTGCAGTTCTTCCAGGTGCTCTTTAAATGTTTGTCATTTCTTTCAATAATGTTCCCTCATTTGTTGTGGCAAGTTTGTGCCTCTGCCATTGTAATTTCCTAGCTTTAGATTTAAGTCCCCAGTCACAGAATCACCTCTGTTCCTCTCCATTTTAATGGAAAGTTCTCTCACTCAGTTCTTCATTCTTCCGCAAGAGGCCTCTTACAGCTACATTGCCAATTATTCCCTTCTCATGAAGAAATTAATATTTTGGAATTAAATTGCCATTGTTCAGCAGAACCATAGCCATTTTTGGAATGTTGTGGACAGTTCTAGTCTCCCTCCTATCAGAAGATGTTGTGAAACTTGAAAGGGTTCAGAAAAGATTTACAAGGATGTTGCCAGGGTTGGAGGGTTTGAGTGATAGGGAGATGCCAAGCAGACTGAGGCTGCTTCCCCTTGCGCGCTGGAGGCTGAAGTTGATAAAATCATGAGAGGCATGGATGGGGTAAATAGTCAAGGTCTTTTCCTTGAGATGGGATACTCCAGAATATAAGGGTAATAGGTTCAGGGTGGGCAGGTGGGGTGGGGAAGGGAAGGTTTAAAAGGGACGTAAGGGGCAACTTTTTCATTCAGAGGGCGGTGTGTGTAAGGAATGAGCTGCCAGAGGAAATGGTGGAGGCTGGTGCAATCACAACATTTAAAAGGTATCTGGATGGGTATATGAACAGGAAGGGGTTAAATGAAAATGGGCCAAGTGCTGGCAAACGGGCCTAGATTGCTTCTGGATACCTGATCGGCATGTCAATACCTTGATGTCTCTTTTTCTCCCCCTTCCTGGGGATGTTAACCATTTCGTGTCTCATTGTTCGTCAAGAAGCTGCATTGCAGGTTCACCCTGAATTGACACAGTATTTGTTTCCTAAAATCGGACCTGTTCAGTCTCAGCAGTATTCCAATGTTGGGAAAGATATTAACTTTCAGGTGGAGTTATCCAAAATTCAGAGAGATGTCAGTTTTGACATTTTTGCTTTTCTGCCCCTGTAAGATCCTGAATCAGCACCTTCAGGGGAATTAGCACAGAGTGAGAACAGAGGGGGAGAGAAGAGAGAGAGTGGGATGATGCTTTCAATTTTGTGGAGTAACAAAAGAAAAGAACGTTCTGCAGAAAGTAGAGTTGCTTGTTCTGAATTTCTACCCTGCACTGACAGTGATGATTTTTGTAATCTCTTTTTACAGATTATTTGAAGATCTGAATTTGGAAGTTTCAAAATCAACAGATGAAGGGCTTATGCTTGAAACATCGACTCTCCTGCTCCTCGGATGCTGCCTGACCTGCTGCGCTTTTCCAGCGCCGCACTTTTCGACACTAAGTGTCCAGTGTCTGCAGTCCTCACTTTGATGT
>NW_025161530.1:0-1558 GCF_004010195.1 Chiloscyllium plagiosum
GCTCTATCTCTATCTCTATCATAGCTCAAGCTCTATCTCTATTTCTAGCTCTATCTCTATTGCAATCTCTAGCTCTAGCTCTAGCTCTATCTCTAGCTCTATCGCTCGCTCCAGCTCTCGCTCTATCTCTATCTCTATCTCTCACTCAACCTCTGTCTCTAGCTCTATCTCTAGTTCTATCTCTAGCTCTAGCTCTAGCTCTATCTCGATCTCTCACTCTAGCACTAGCTCTAGCTCTATCACTATCTCTATCTCTATCTCTATCTCTATCTCCATCTCTATCTCTATCTCTATCTCTCGCTATAGCTCCAGCTCAAGCTCTAGCTCTTGCTCATTCATATCTCTCCCTCTAGCACTCGCTCTAGCTTTATCTCTATCTATCTCTATCTCTATCTCTAAGTCTATCTTTAGCTCTAGCTGTAGCTCTGCCTCTAGCTCTATCTCTAGCTCTCGCTCTAGCTCTATCTCTATATCTATATCTATCCCTAGCTCTACCTCTAGCTCTAGCCCTAGCTCTATCACTAGCTCTAGAGATAGAGCTAGAGCCAGAGATAGAGATAGAGATAGAGATAGAGCTAGAGATCGATCTCGAGCTAGAGATAGAGATAGAGCGAGAGCTGGAGCGAGCGATAGAGCTAGAAATAGAGCTAGAGCTAGAGATTGCGATAGAGATAGAGCTAGAAATAGAGATAGAGCTTGAGCTATGATAGAGATAGAGATAGAGCTAGAGCTAAAGATGGAGATACAGATGGAGATAGAGCTCGACCTTGAGCTAGAGATAGATATAGAGATAGAGCTAGAGCTAGAGAGATATGGTGGGCGGCACGGTGGCACAGTGGTTAGCACTGCTGCCTCACAGCGTCTGAGACCCGGGTTCAATTCCCGCCTCAGGCGACTGACTGTGTGGAGTTTGCACATTCTCCCCGTGTCTGCGTGGGTTTCCTCCGGGTGCTCCGGTTTCCTCCCACAGTCCAAAGATGTGCAGGTCAGGTGAACTGGCCATGCTAAATTGCCCGTAGTGTTAGATAAGGGGTAAATGTAGGGTTTTGGGTGGGTTGCGCTTCGGTGGGTCGGTGTGGACTTGTTAGGCCGAAGGGCCTGTTTCCACACTGTAATCTAATCTAATCTCTAGCTCTCGCTCTATCTCTATATCTATCTCTAGCTCTAGTTCTAGCTCTATCTCAATCCATATCTCCATCTTTACCTCTAGCTCAATCTCCATCTCTATCTCTATCTCTATCTCTATCTCTATGTCTCGCTCTATCTCTAGCTCCATCTCTATCTCCATCTCTAGCTCTAGCTCTATCTCCATCTCTATCTCGATCTTTATCTCTAGCTCTATCTCTAGCTCTAGCTCTATCTCTATCTCCATCTCCATCGCTAGCTCTAGTTCTAGCTCTAGCACTAGCTGTCGCTGTACCTCTATCTCTATCTCGATCTCTAGCTCTCGCTCTATCTCTAGATCTAGCTCTAGCTCTAGCTCTAGCTCTAGCTCTAGCTCTATCTCTATCTCTATCTCTAGCTCTAGCTCTAGCTCTAGCTCTAGCTCTGTCTCTAG
>NW_025161531.1:0-1558 GCF_004010195.1 Chiloscyllium plagiosum
GTGCTCTTCCAGCACCACTGATCCAGAATCTATTCCTGACAGTCCCAGTGAACGGAAACCACTGCCAAATAAACCCGAATCTTTTGGTTTGGGTAGACCCCCTCCACCCTTCCCTCTTCCTCAACCTCTCCATGAGTATTGGGAGCCCAGAGTACTTTCCCACGCTATAGAATTGTTGACTGATTGAAAGATTACAGGCATAGAAGGAGTCATTAATCAGCTTGCAGATCCTTCCATTACTGAATACAACTGCATAGGATATTTCATAGAATCCTTGCAAAGAGGCCATCCAGCCCATCAATTTCACACCAACATTTCGAATAGCATCCCACCCAGACCCACCTCCTCCCAAGTTATCCTTGTAACCCCACATGGCTCACCCTCCCAATCTGCACATCCCTGGTCATTATGGGGCAATTTAGCATAGCCAATCCACCTAACCTGCACATCTTTGGACTATAGGAGGAAATCAGAGCACCCAGCAGAAACCCATGCAGATATTGGGAGAATATGCTAACTCCACATAGACAGTTGCCAAAGGGTAAATCGAACCTGGGCCCCTGGCACTGTGCAACAGTAGTGCTAACCACTGAGCCACTATATCACCCCAATTCTGCATGGGAAGTGCATGAAGATACGAAAACAATAATAATCATAGGGTTGTTTTGACAAATGTATGCTCTTTGCGGGAAGTCTTTCCATTCTGGAGTGTAAATTGAGAAATTGTGGACGTGCTAATGATTTTCCATCCTGTTCAATTGCTGTTGGAAGACTGGGTTTATTCCACTCATGAGAAAGCTAACTGAACGTATTAGAACCAGCACTGTTCTCAGTCACTTATAATGAGACAAAGCAAGAAATGAAATTGTTTTGTATTTATTCTCAGCAGCAGCAGTGTCACCTGCTAATACCCCTGCTGTTGTATGTTACGTAAAATGAAGGAAAGTGCAAAATGGGCAAACAAAAGCCACTAATGTTCATTCCCTGTACCCAAGAGCATCCTGTTACCATGACGATAAATTCAACACTACGTACAACCTTACATCAACATCTTCATTAACATTACAATAATGAAGCAAGGCATTCAGTGAGATGGATGTAGTGTATACCGATAGCATGCAATTAACTTACGTGAGAGTAGTTAACCTTTGAGGCCCTAATTTGCCAAATTGGATTTATTTATAGATTTTAGATGTATTATTTTGTAAGAAACCCAGAAACATTGACCACAAAAGTGTCCTACTGTCTTCTAATAACTAGCTTTTATACCTACCCGTCTTTTATTGTTTCCTATTTCTGTTACGATCAGCCAAATAACAACATCTCATTCTCTGCTCATGAATAAAGCTAACATGCTGATCCAAAGCTCCACGGAAAAGAAAAAGTCATCACCACTACATTACACACTCCCTCACTCGCACACAGCATCCAGGTTAACACTTCGTTGCAGTATACAGTGAGTGAGAGAGAGAGAGAGAGAGAGAGAGGGAGAGAAAGAGAGAGACAGAAAACAAGGAGAGAACAAGAGAGAACGAGAGAGAGAGAAAGAGAGAGAGAC
>NW_025161532.1:0-1558 GCF_004010195.1 Chiloscyllium plagiosum
ATTTCGAGGAGCTTCCTTCAACTACTACTCTCTATCTCCTGTTGCTCAACCAGCTCTTTATCCACCTAGCTAGAACACCCTGCACAACATGTGACTTCACTTCCTTTGTTTATCATGGGGGACCTTATCAAATACCGTACTAAAGTCCATGTATATGGCATCTACAAGCCTTCCTTCATCTATCAATTGGTCTTTTCCTCAGAGAACTCGAGTAAGTTGGAAAGGCACGATCTCCGCTGCACAAAACCATGTTGGCTATACTGATAAGCCCGTCCCTTTTGAAACATACACAGATTTTATCCTTCAATATTTTCTCATGAAAATTTCCCTTCACTGACGTCAGGCTGACTGGTATGTAGTTAACTGGAATAGCCCTACTACAATTCTTGTAAGGGGGAATAATATTAATAACCCTCCAGTCATCCGGCCCTCAGCTGTGTTTAAGGGTGCTCCAAGGATATCTGTCAGGTCAACAGCTATTTCCTCTCTCATCTCCCTCAGCAACCTGCGACAGATCCCATCTGGTCCTGGGGATTTGTCCAGCTTAATATCATTTAGCCTACCAACACATTTTCCCTCCTTGTGTCAACGTGATCTAGAGTAAACAGACTTCTATCTCTCATCTCAACAGTCATCATGTCCCTTTTCTCAATTAACACTGATGCAAACTATTCATTGCCAACCTCACCCGTTTTCTCACAGCCTTCCTTCCTTATGCTTCAGTGGACCAACTCCTTCTTGAGTACCCATTTGATACTTATATATGGATAAAATGCCTCGGTATTCTCATTAATTCTGCGAGGTAAAGTTATTTCATGACCCCTTTTAGTCCATTTGAGTCCTCGTTTAAGCTTGGTCCTATTCTCCCAATGTTCCTCCAAGGCCCATCCTGTTTTTAGCTGCCTTCACTTAATGTACGCTTCTCTTTTCATCTTGGCGAATCGTACGATTTCTACTGTAGGAGGGACCATGAAGAAGTGCTTGCAGGAAGAATTATGGAGATCCCAAAGTCATTTTACTCATACGTGAGGAATAAAAGAAGGATCAAGTAGAAGCTAGGGCCGGTGAGGAATAGCGTAGTGAACTTGTGCGTGGAGTCTGAGCAGATAGGCGAAGCCCTAAATCAGTGTTGTGCTTCAGTTTTCACGAAGAAAAGAGACCTTGGGGTGAATGAAAACTTTGAGCAGCGGGAATCAGGATTGAATGGATCGAAACTGAAGAAGTTGATGTGCAGTATATTTGGCAAACATTAAGATTAAAAAGTCCCAGGGCCAGACCAAATTTATCCTAGGTTGCTCCAGCAAGCGAGAAAGGGGGTTGTCTAGCCACTGGCGAAGATCTTTGTTCCTTACTCTCTACGGGAGTCGTATCAGAGGTGAAATGGAGGCGAATATTGTTTCTTTTTTTAAAATGATTTGTGAAATCCCTAGCTATTTCAGACCAGTCAGTCTTACTTCTGTGGGAAGCTAATTATTTTTTATAAATTTTGAGGGGTAGGATTTAAGACTGTTTGAAAAATCATACTATGGCAAGACATTTGACAAGGTTCCTCTTGGTA
>NW_025161533.1:0-1558 GCF_004010195.1 Chiloscyllium plagiosum
GCTGGTTTATATCAGAGAAGCGGAGATTGGTGTCAGTGTCTGTGGAGCTGGGTTTATCAGACAGGGGGAGATTGGTGTCAGTGTCTGTGGGGCTGTTTAATATCAGAGAAGCGGAGATTGGTGTCAGTGTCTGTGGAGCTGGGTTATATCAGACAGGCAGAGGTTGGTGTCAGTGACTGTGGGGCTGGATTATATCAGACAGGAGGAGATTTGTGTCAGTGATTGTGGGTCTGGTTTATATCAGACAGGGGGAGATTGGTGTCAGTGTCTTTGGAGCTGGATTATCTCAGACAAGGGGAGATTGGTGTCAGTGACTGTGGGGCTGGTTTATATCAGAAAGAGGGAGATAAGTGTCAGCGTCTGTGTGGCAGGTTTATATCAGACAGGGGGAGATTGGCGTCAGTGTCTTTGGGGCTGGTTTATATCAGACAGGTGGAGATTGGTGGCAGTGACTGTGGGGCTGGTTTATATCAGACAGGGGGAGATTGGCGACTGTGACTGTGGGGCTGGTTTAAATCAGACAGGGGCAGGTTGGTGTCAGTGACTGTGGGGCTGGTTTAAATCAGACCGGGGGACTTTGTTGTCAGAGTCTGTGGAGCTGGGTTTTATTAGACAGGGGGAAATTGTTGTCAGTGTCTGTGGGGCTGGTTTATATCAGACAGGGGGAGATTGTTGGCAGTGACTGTGGGGCTGGTTTACATCAGACAGGGGGAAATTGGCGACTGTGACTGTGGGGCTGGTTTAAATCAGACAAGGGGAGATTGGCAACTGTGACTGTGGGGCTGGTTTAAATCAGACAGGGGCAGATTGGTGTCAGTGACTGTGGGGCTGGTTTAAATCAGACCGGGGGAGTTTGTTGTCAGTGTCTGTGGAGCTGGGTTTTATCAGACAGGGGGAGATTGGTGTCAGTGTCTGTGGGGCTTGTTTATATCAGACTGGGGGAGATTGGTGTCAGTGACTGTGGGTCTGGTTTGTATAAGACAGGATTAGATTGCTGAGAAAATGAGGTCTGCAGATGCTGGAGATCAGAGATGGAAATGTGTTGCTGGAGAAGCGCAGCAGGTCAGGCAGCATCTAGGGAACAGGAGAATCGACGTTTCGGGCATTAGCCCTTCTTCAGGAATGAGGAAAGTTTGTCCAGCAGGCTAAGATAAAAGATAGGGAGGACGATTAGGCGGGAGGGGCGTCGGAAATGTGATAGGTGCATCTCCTGAATCACCTTCCCAATCCTTTCTTCAATGATTCTAGGAATATAAGACCGGGGGAGATTGGTGTCAGTGACTGTGGGCTGGTTTATATAAGACCGGGGGAGATTTGTGTCAGTGACTGTGGGGCTGGTTTATAGCAGACAGGGGGAGATTGGTGGCAGTGACTGTGGGGCTGGTTTACATCAGACAGGGGGAAATTGGCGACTGTGACTGTGGGGCTGGTTTAAATCAGACAGGGGCAGATTGGTGTTAGAGACTGTGGGGCTGGTTTAAATCAGACCGGGGGAGTTTGTTGTCAGTGTCTGTGGAGCTGGGTCTTATCAGACAGGGGGAGATTGGTGACAGTGTCT
>NW_025161534.1:0-1558 GCF_004010195.1 Chiloscyllium plagiosum
TATTCAGAAGTTGCACTGAGGCTGACGATTAGATTGGGACATCATAATTGTGGTACTGGGCAGGATTGGTGAGTGGGGAGGATATGGAAATGTAGGTCTGTGCAGGGCTAGAAGGATTATGGAGTTTGAGAACAGTCTGGTTCCTGCTTGCATATCAGTGAGCAATTTATAAATAGTAATTTGCTTTGTAGAATTTATCAGGAAAGGATTTTTGATTGGAAGTGAAGACACCGATTTCCCCTTTTCCAAAATTTACCTAACATGAGCAGAAACACAGTTCAGCCCGGTTTAATAGACAAAGAGAATGACTTACTAGGAACACCAACTATACCATTACCTCTGATTCTATCTTCTCCCTCTCAAATTGCAGAATAAATTCAATCATATTATGATTACTGCTTCCTTCGCGTTCCTTCACTTTAAGTTCTCTTAAATAGTCTGCCTGATTGCACAACACTAAACCCAGTATTGCCTGTTCCTGAGTGGGCTCCACCACAAGCTGCTCCACAAGCCTGATCGACGATACTCCACAAATTATTTTTCTTGCGAACCACTACCAACCTGATTTTCCCAGTCCCCCCGTGTATTGAAATCTCCCATGACTACTGTACTTTGCCTTTTCTATGCATCTTTTCTATCTCCTGATGTATATTGTGCCGCAGCTCCTGACTACATTTTGGAATCATGAACATAACGCCATCTATGTTTCTTTATGCAACCTTTGGGGATAATCAATTCTACCCACACTGACTTTGTGCCATCTGACCCTACTTTATGACATACAGTCAGAAAGTTGTACAGTCAGAGAGATGTACAGCATGGAAACAGATCCTTCAGTCCAACTCGTCCATGCCGACCAGGTTACCCAACCTAATCTAGTCCCATTTGCCAGCACTTGGCCTATATCCTTCGTACCCCTCCTATTTACAAAACCATCCAGATTCCTTTAAAATATTTAATGGGACCAGTGTCCACCATTTCCTCCTAAAGTTGTTTCCATACACACACCACCCTGTGCATGAAAAACTTGCTCTTTTGGTCCCTTTTAAATCTTTCCCTTCTCAATCTAAACCTATGCCTTCTAGTTCTCCCCCACCCCAGGGAAAATACTTTGTCTATTTATCCCATGCATGCCCCTTGTGATTTTCTAAACCGCTATAAGGTCACCTCTCAGCCTCTTACGATCAAGAGCAAACAACCCCAGCCTATTCAACATCTCCATGTAGCTCAAATAGTCCAATCCTTGTAAATATTTTCTGAATACAGTTTTACAACATTCTTCCGATATCAAGGAGACCAGGATTCTTATGATTGATTTATTTTCATTCTTACTCCCCCCACCAACCTATCTTTTCGTAGGATGTATACCATTGAATATTGTCAATCCTGATCCCCTTTCAGCACGTCTCTGCCAATGTCAATCTGCGCTGCAAGCTCATTTACCTTATTTCTTATGTGGCATGCATTCAGATATAACACTCTCAGTCCTGTATTAACCGTGCCTCCTCTCAATTTCATTTGTCCATCCAGTTTGCTTGAAGTTTGATTGTTTACACTC
>NW_025161535.1:0-1558 GCF_004010195.1 Chiloscyllium plagiosum
TTGTGTAGTGTCAGTGTGACAGTGTGTCAGTGTTACAGAGTGTCAGTGTTGTGGTAGTGTCAGTGTGACAGGATGTCAGTGTGACAGGATGTCAGTGTGACAGAGTGTCAGTGTTACAGGGTGTCAGCGTGACAGAATGTCAGTGTTACAGAGTGTCAGTGTGACAGGGTGTCAGTGTCAGTGTTGTGTAGTATCAGTGGGACATGGTGTCCAGTCTGACAGGGTGTCAGTGTTGTGTAGTGTCAGTGTGACAGGGTGTCAGTGTCAGTGTTACAGAGTGTCAGCGTCAGTGTTGCAGAGTGTCCGTGTGAAAGGGTGTCAGTGTCCGTGTTGTGTAGTGTCAGTGTGACAGGGTGTCAGTGTCGGTGTTACAGAGTGTCAGTGTTACAGTGTGTCAGTGTGACAGTGTTGTGTAGTGTCAGTGTGACAGTGTGTCAGTGTGACAGGGTGTCAGTGTGACAGAATGTCAGTGTTACAGAGTGTTAGTGTGACAGTGTGTCAGTGTCAGTGTTACAGAGTGTCAGTGTTACAGAGTGTCAGTGTTGTGGTAGTGTCAGTGTGACAGGGTGTCAGTGTGACAGGATGTCAGTGTGACAGAATGTCAGTGTTACAGGGTGTTAGCGTGACAGAATGTCAGTGTTACAGAGTGTTAGTGTGACAGGGTGTCAGTGTCGGCGTTACAGAATGTCAGTGTCACAGAGTGTCAGTGTTGTGGTAGTGTCAATGTGACAGGGAGTCACTGTAACAGGATGTCAGTGTGACAGAGTGTCAGTGTGACAGGGTGTCAGTGTGACAGAATGTCAGTGTCAGGGTGACAGAATGTCAGTGTGACAGGATATTAGTGAGTGTGACAGGGTGTCAGTACGACAGTGTCAGTGTTACAGTGTGTTAGTGTGACATCGTATCTGTGTGACAGGCTGTCAATGTCGGTGTTACATAGTGTCAGGGTGACGGAGTGTCTGTGTGACAGGGTGTCAATGTGACAGGATGTCAGTTTGACAGAGTGTCAGTGTCACAGGGTGTCAGCGTGACAGAGTGTCAGTGTTACAGAGTGTTAGTGTGACAGGGTGTCGGTGTCAGTGTTACAGAATGTCAGTGTCACAGTGTGTCAGTGTTGTTGTAGTGTCAATGTGACAGAGAGTCACTGTAACAGGATGTCAGTGTGACAGATTGTCAGTTTGACAGGGTGTCAGTGTGACAGAATGTCAGTGTTACAGAGTGTTAGTGTGACAGGGTGTCAGTGTCGGTGTTACAGAGTGTCAGTGTCACAGAGTGTCAGTGTTGTGGTAGTGTCAGTGTGACAGGGTGTCACTCTGACAGGATGTCAGTGTGAAAAAGTGTCAGCGTTACAGGGCGTCAGCGTGACAGAGTGTCAGTGTGACAGAGTGTCAGTGTGACAGGGTGTCAATCTCGGTGTTATATAGTGTCAGGGTGACAGGATATTAGTGTTACAGAGTGTCCAGTGTGACAGGGTGTCAGTGTTGTGTAGTGTCAGTGTGACAGGGTGTCAGTGTCAGTGTTACAGAGTGTCAGCGTCAGTGTTACAGAGTGTCAGTGT
>NW_025161536.1:0-947 GCF_004010195.1 Chiloscyllium plagiosum
CGCTGAAAGAAACTTCAATTATTCATTCAATGTCTCAGACGTTATTTATTGATTCAATGAAACAAACTGCACCAGATGGTTCAATGATTAGAGCTTTTCTCATTCATTCAATGTCTCGTGCTTAACGCATTCATTCAATTAAACAAACTGTTTTCATTCATTCAAAAAATCAAACGTAATAAATTGATGCAATGCAAGAAACTGCAAGTGCAGTAGAGCTTGTCCCATTCATTTAATGTCTCAAGCTTAATACATTTCTTCACCCGAACAAAATATTCATTCATTCAATGCCTCAAGCTTAACTCATTCATTGAAAGAAACAAACTGTATTCGTTCATTCGCTGAAAAAACTTCAATCATTCATTCAATGTAACAGTCGTTATTCACTGATTCAATGAAACAAACTGCACCAGATGATTCAATGATTAGAGCTTCTCTTATTCATTCAATTTCTCGAGCATAACGCATTCATTCAACCAAACAAACTGTTTTTATTCATTCAGTAAATCAACCGTAATAAATTGATGTAATGAAACAAACTAAAAGTGCAGTAAAGCTTCTCTCATTCATTTAATGACTTAAGCTTAATACATTCCTTCAACCAAACAAACTGTTTTTATTCATTCAGTAAATCAACCGTTATAAATTGATGTAATGAAACAAACAGGAAGTGCAGTAAAGCTTCTCTCATTCATTTAATGTCTCAAGCTTAATACATTCCTTCAACCGAACAAACTGTATTCATTCATTCAGAAAATTAAACGTTATAAACTGATGCAATGCAACAAACTGCACCAGATGATTCAATGATTAGAGCGTCTCTTATTCATTCAATGTCTCGAGCTTAACGCATTCATTCAACCAAACAAACTGTTTTTATTCATTCAGTAAATCAACCGTTATAAATTGATGTAATGAAACAAACAGCAAGTGCAGTAAAGCTTCTC
>NW_025161536.1:995-1558 GCF_004010195.1 Chiloscyllium plagiosum
TTCATTCAAAGAAACAAACGTTATACATTGATTCAATTAAATAAACAGCACGAATTAATTCAATTACAACACAGTTTCACAATCATTCAATGCCTCAACCTTTACTCATTCATTGAAAGATAGTAAATGTATTCATTCGTTTGTTGATTCTAAATTCAATCGTTCATTAAATGAACCAAACTTTATTCATTAATCCAATGAAACAAGCTGTTCGTGTTAATTCAATGAGCAGAGCTTCACTCTTCATTCAATGTCTCGAGGTTAATAGATTCATTGAAAGAAAGCAGTAAAGCTTCTCTCATTCATTTAATGTCTCAAGCTTAATACATTCCTTCAACCGAACAAACTGTATTCATTCATTCAATGCCTCAACCTTTACTCATTCATTGAAAGAAAGTAAATGTATTCATGCGTTAGTCGATTCTAAGTTCAATCGTTCATTAAATGGACCAAACCTTATTCATTGATCCAATATACGTGTTAATTCAATGAGCAGAGCTTCACTCATTCAATGTCTCGAGATTAATATTTTAATTGAAAGAAACAAACTGTATTCATTCAAT
>NW_025161537.1:0-1558 GCF_004010195.1 Chiloscyllium plagiosum
TTACTCGGCCGCTGCTCCCACTCAAATGACCGTAATGTTTGTAATATTTTCCCTGTCTGCTCTGAAGGTCCTCGCTTTCTCCTGATTTTGGGGAAGACAGATAATGGAGAGGGGAAGAAAAGGTTTTGGGAGAGATGGCTATGGATGGAGTGGTAATGGGGTGAAGAGGTTTTGGCAGACGGTGTATGGAGAAGAGAGGATATGGAGAATCGAGGACATAAGAGATACCGTGCAAATGAGACTGGGAGATAGTGTTGTATACTGAAAATGTCATTGTGCATTTGGCCACCTGAGGTAACCATGTAGCAGCAAAATAAGTCTCTGAGGAAGAGGTAGGACAGGATCCATCTTTAACCCAAATGTCTTTTGCTGGATGTGGAACTGTTATGTCCCAGAAACATTATGGGGGAGGGGGAAGTGTAGTGAATGGAAGGATGTCAGTCAAGTGGATCTCAAAGAATATGAGTTCCTTGATTGGGGCTGTTAACCCGATCCAATCAGGGAGCCCTGGCTGACAGATATAAACAGAAGTATCAAGGGTTCTGCTCAGTCCAGGAGCCTGTTCTGTGCTCACTGGGTCACTGTAATGTCCTATATACGTGTAAATAAAAGGTGATTTGATGATGTGATGCCAAACTTCATGGAGTTATCTCTGGGATAGAGAGAGTATTAGAGAGAGATAATGTGCAAATAGAGTATGTTATGAAAAGGTATGGGATATAAATGAACTGCAAATTGAAAATACCTACTAGTGATAGCTGATTTGATTTATTATTTTCACATACCAAGTTACAGGGAAAATTATTGTATTGCATGCTGTCCAGAAAAATCACACCGTACATACGTCCATCAGGGTAATATTACAGCTACAGCGAAAGATTAAGTTTAATATAGAATTTCATAGAATCTCTACAGTGTGGAAACAGGCCATTTGACCCAACAAGTCCACACTGACCCTGCGAAAAGTAAAATATTACTCTATATTTACCCATGACTATTACATCTACTCTACACATCCCTGAACACGATGGGCAATTTAGCCTGCCCAATTCACTTAACCTGCACATCTTTTGATTGTGGGAGGGAATGAGAGCAGCTGGAGAAAACCCACACAGACAAGTGGAGAATGTGCAAACTCCATGCAGACAGTCACACAAGGCTGGAATTGAACCCAGGTCCCTGGCGCTGTGAGGCTGCAGTGCTAACCACTGAGCCACTGTAATATATGAGAGGTTTGTTCATCAGTCTGATCACCGCAGGGAAGAAGCTATTCTTGAATCTGTCGCTGAGGGTAGGTCAATAAAAAAAGAGGTTTACTGTACATTTTAAACAGAGTCAGTCGATGCAATCAGATAGACGTAAAACACAATGGACATGATATTAGTAGTTAGAAAATTACCCCAATGATCAGACACACAGGTCCCAGGAAACTCCAGATGAACCCTCTGTTTGTGGAGACCCAGCAGCTGGAAGTTGAGAGAAGAAAGTAAATCATTCAGAACAATCAGTATCAACAAGAGAACCAAGCCCAACCGAACTCATCTCGGCATACCTCGAC
>NW_025161538.1:0-1558 GCF_004010195.1 Chiloscyllium plagiosum
ATGAAACACAGTCCTTGATTTGACTTTACAAAAGGCAGGACCACACACTTAAATATCACTTGCCATTTTTCGGCCCACTTCCCAAGATATCAACGTCCTGCTTCCATTTCTGATATTCTTCCTTACCTTGAACCATACATCTTTTTATTTTAGTGCCGTAGAACTTTGAACATGAAACAGGACAGGCCTTCCGGCCGTCAATGTTCTGCCGACCTGTGAAACCCATCTGAAGCCCAATCAAACTCCACCATTCCAGTTTCGTCCATATGAAAACGCAATGACAATTTAAATGCCCTTAAACTTGGCGAGTCCACTACTGTTGCAGGCAGTGCATTCCACGCCCCTACTACGATCGGAGCAAAGAAATTAACTCGGATATCTGTTCAATATCTGTCAACCTTCAATTTTAAGCAATGCCCCCTCGTGCTAGCCAACACCGTCTGAGAAACAGAAAACACTCGCTGTCCACCCCATCCAACTCTCTGATCATCTTGTAAGTCTCTACAAGTCTCCCTCAATTATTCTCATCAACGAAAACAGCTTTCGGTCCCTCAGATTTTCCTCGTAAGACCTTCCCTCCATACCAGGCAGCATCCTCGGAAATCTCCTCTGAAACCGTTCCCAAGCTTCTACATCTTTCCAATAATGCAGTGAACAGAACTATACATAATAATCCAAGTGCGGCTGCAAAAGGGTTTTGTACCGTTGCAACACGTCCTGGTTCTGAAACTCAATCGCTCTACGAATAAAAGCTAACAATCTATATGCGTTCTCAACAACTGCATCAACGTGTGTGTCGACTTTCTCGGATCTATGTACATTTGTTATTTTTCTCAAGAGAGTTGGAATGTTACAGAAGAGATGTGATACTGAGACTTTATAAAGCTCTGGTTAGGGCGCATTTAGAATACTATGTCGAGTTTTGGGCCTCATACCTCAAGAAGCGCGTACTTGAACTGGAGAATTTCCAGTGGGTTTTCACACGGATGATCCCTGGAATGTTAGGCCTCACATATGATGAACGGCTGAGGATCCTGAGATCGTATTCATCAGAGTTTAGAAGGATGAGGGGAGATCTAATAGAAACGAATTCCCACCGTTCACACTTTCTAAGCCTTGCAACATCACGAACGTTGACACCTGGGAGGCAACAAACCAATCGTGTGTTACTCTCTTTCCCACACAACCTCCTATCACTTTTCCTTACTATGGACTCACGAATGAGCAGAAGAGATAGACACTGCACCAGCGACCTCTTCCCCATTACTTCCCTGGTTAGTCTTTCCCCCAACAATTTCTAAAGTGATATACTTGTTGCAAAGAATCACCACAGAAGATCCCTGCACTGCCTCATCGTCACAGCCTTACTCCTGACGTTAATCTATCTATTATCATCGCGTTGCTGTGGAGTCACTAACTCCCTGTAACTCCTCACAATAACTGCCTCCACCTTCGAAATGACCCGACGTTCATCCAGCTCCACTTGGCTCTCGAGGCACAGGACTTGGGTGCACGTCTCACGCATGACGTCAGCAATGAGCGTGAGGTGACTTACTTG
>NW_025161539.1:0-1558 GCF_004010195.1 Chiloscyllium plagiosum
CAACAACTTGCCCACCACTGAGGTCAGGCTCACAAGTCTATAGTTCCCTGGCATTCTTTACCGCCCTTCTTAAACAGTGGCACCACGTTTGCCAACCTCCAATCTTCCAGCACCTCACCTGTGACTATCGATGATACAAATATCTCAGCAAGAGGCCCAGCAATCACTTCTCTAGCTTTCCACAGAGTTCTCAGGTACACCTGATCAGGTCCTGTGGATTTATCCACCTTTAACCATTTCAAGACATCCAGCACTTTCTCCTCTGTAATCTGGACATTTTGCAAGATGTCACCATCTACTTCCCTACAGTCTATATCTTCCATATCCTTTTCCACAGTAAATGCTGATGCAAAATATTCATTTTGTATCTCCCCCATTTTTTGTGGCTCCACACAAAAGCCACCTTGCTGATCTTTGAGGGGCTCTATTCTCTCCCTAGTTACCCTTTTGTCCTTAATATATTTGTAAAAACCCTTTGGATTCTCCTTAATTCTATTTGCCAATGCTATCTCATGTCCCCTTTTTGCCTTCCTGATTTCCCTCTTAAGTATACTCCTACTTCCTTTATACTCTTCTAAGGATTCACTCGATCTATCCTGTCTATACCTGATATATGCTTCCTTCTTTTTCTTAACCAAACCCTCAATTTCTTTAGTCATCCAGCATTCCCTATACCTACCAGCCTTCCCTGGATTCTGGATTCTTGTTATATCATTTCTAAAGGCTTCCCATTTTCCAGCCATCCCTTTACCTGCAAACATCTGCCTCCAATCAGCTTTTGAAAGTTCTTGCCTAATACCGTCAAAATTGGCCTTCCTCCAATTTAGAACTTCAAGTTTTAGATCTGGTCTATCCTCTTCCATCATGATTTTAAAAACAAATAGAATTATGGTTGCTGGCCCCAAAGTGCTCCCCCACTGACACCTCAGTCACCTGCCCTGCCTTATTTCCCAAGAGTAGGTCAAGTTTTGCACCTTCTCTACTAGGTACATCCACATACTGAATCAGAAAGTTGTCTTGTACAGTCTTAAGAAATTCCTCTCCATCTAAACCTTTAACACTATGGTAGTCCCAGTCGATGTTTGGAAAGTTAAAATCCCCGACCATAACTACCCTATTATTCTTACAGATAGCTGAGATCTCCTGACAAGTTTATTTCTCAATTTCCCTCTGACTTTTAGGGGTCTATAATACAATCCCAACAAGGTGATCATCCCTTTCTTATTTCTCCGTTCCACCCAAATAACTTCCCTAGATGTATTTCCAGGAATATCCTCCCTCAGCACAGCTGTAATGCTATCCCTGATCAAAAATGCCACTCCCCCTCCTCTCTTGCCTCCCTTTCTATCTTTCCTGTAGCATTTGTATCCTGGAACATTAAGCTGCCAGTCCTGCCCATCCCTGAGCCACGTTTCTGTAATTGGTATGATATCCTAGTCCCATGTTCCTAATCATGCCCTGGAGTTCACCTTCCCTGTTAGGCCTCTTGCATTGAAATAAATGCAGCTTAATTTATTAGTCCTACCTTGTCCCTGCCTGCCCTGACCGTTTGATTCAC
>NW_025161540.1:0-1558 GCF_004010195.1 Chiloscyllium plagiosum
GAGCAGGCTGAGACAATGGGTCGGCCAGGACAGTCAGGTTTGTGGATTTTGGGCAGGAGGTAGAAACGGGCGGTGCGAGGTAGTGGGACTATGAGGTTGGGAGATGGATGGGAGATCCCCTGAGGTGATGAAGTTCTGGATGGTCTGGGAGATGATGGTTTGGTGGTGGGAGGTGGGGTCATGGTCAAGGGGGCAGTAGGAGGAGGTGTCCGCGAGCTGGCGTTTAGCCTCAGCGGTGTAAAGGCCGGTGCGCCAAACTACTACTGCACCTCCCTTGTCTGCTGGTTTGATAGTGAGGTTGGGGTTGGAACGGAGGGAGTGGACAATAGACAATAGGTGCAGGAGTAGGCCATTCAGCCCTTCGAGCCTGCACCGCCATTCAATATAATCATGGCTGATCATTCCTAATCAGTATCCTGTTCCTGCCTTATCTCCATAACCCTTGATTCCACTATCTTTGAGAGCTCTATCCAACTCCTTCTTAAATGAATCCAGAGAGTGGGCCTCCACTGCCCTCTGGGGCAGAGCATTCCACACAGCCACCACTCTCTGGGTGAAGAAGTTTCTCCTGAGCTCTGTCCTAAATGGTACCGCTTTGGATACTGTTGGGGGGCACGACCTAGCAGGGGTAAGCTGCAGTGGCCGGGTCTCTGGCACGAGGTCCGGCTCTGAGGCTCAGAAGGGAATGGGGGAGAGGAGGAGAGCGCAAGTTATAGGAGACTCTATAGTTAGAGGGACGGACAGGGGGTTCTGAGGACATGGGCGAGACTCTCGGTTGGTTTGTTGCCTCCCGGGTGCCAGGGTCCGAGACGTCTCTGACCGTGTCTTCAGAATCCTTAAGGGGGAGGGTGTGCAGCCAGAAGTCATGGTGCACATTGGCACCAACGACATAGGTAGGAAGAGGGGTGAGGAGGTCAGTCAGGAGCTCAGGGAGTTAGGCTGGAAGCTAAAAGCTAGAACGGACAGAGTCGTCATCTCTGGGTTGTTGCTGGTGCCACGTGACAGCGAGGCAAGGAATAGAGAGAGAGTGCAGTTGAACACGTGGCTGCAAGGATGGTGTAGGAGGGAAGGCTTCAGGTATTTGGACAATTGGACTGCATTCTGGGGAAGATGGGACCTGTACAAGCAGGACGGGTTGCACCTGAACCAGAAGGGCACCAATATCCTGGGAGGTACGTTTGCTAGCACTCTTTGGGGGGGTTTAAACTAATTTGGCAGGGGATGGGATCTGGACTTGTAGTACAGCAAGTAGGTTAGCTGTTTGTCATGATGTCCAAGAATGTAGGGAGGCTGTGGAGAAGGTAGCACAGACAGGGAATACTTGCGGACACAGAGATGGGTTCAAGTGCGTATACTTCAACGCAAGGAGTATCAGAAATAAGGTGGGTGAACTTAAGGCGTGGATCAGTACCTGGGACTACGATCTTGTGGCCATCATGGCCATCACGGAAACATGGATAGAAGAGGGACAGGAATGGTTGTTGGAGGTTCCTGGTTACAGATGGTTCAGTAAGATTAGGGAGGTTGGTAAAAAAGGAGAGGGGGTGGCGTTGCTAAT
>NW_025161541.1:0-1558 GCF_004010195.1 Chiloscyllium plagiosum
TGTATCCGAATGTGTGTGTGAGAGTCCCAGTGAGTCCCGGAGTGTGTGTGAGAGATAGGGAATCCGAGAGAGAACCCGAGTGTCTGTGAGAGATAGGGACTCCCAGAGAGTCGCCGCGTGTGTGTGTGAGAGATAGGGAATACCAGAGAGTCCCCGAGAGTGTGAGAGAAATAGGGAATCCCAGAGTGACTGAGAGAGATAGGAAATCTCCGAGTGTGTGTGAGAGATAGGGACTCCCAGAGAGTCCCCGAGTGTGTTTGAGAGATAGGGAATCCCTGTGAGTCCCCGAGTGTTTGTGAGAGACAGAGAATCCCAGTGTGTGTGAGAGAGATAGGGTACCCCCGAGTGTGTCTGAGAGATAGGGACTCCCAGAGAGTCCCTGAGTGTGTGTGTGAGATGGGGAATCCCAGAGTGTGTGTGAGAGATAGGGAATCGCAGATAGTCGCCGAGTGTGTGTGAAAGATACGGAATCCCAGAGAGACCCCGAGTGTGTGTGAGAGATAGTGAATCCCAGAGAGTCCCCGAGTGTGTGTGAGAGATAGGGAATCCCAGAGAGTCCTCGGGTGTGTGTGATAGAATCCCAAACAGTCCCAAAGTGTGTGTGAGAGAATCCCAGTTCGTCCCCGAGTGTGTGTGAGAGAAAGGGAATCCCAGAGTGTCCCCGAGTGTGTGTGAGAGATAGGGAATCCCAGAGAGTCTCCGAGTGTGTGTGAGAGAAAGGGAATCCCAAAGTGTGTGTGAGAAATAGGGAATCCGAGACAGTCACCGAGTGTTTGTGAGAGATAGGGAATCCCAGAGAGTCGCGAGTGTGTGTGAGAAATAGGGAATCCCAGAGAGTCGCCGAGTGTGTGTGAGAGTGAGGGAATCCCAGAGAGTCCCCGAGTGTGTGTGAAAGACAGGGAATCCCCGAGTGTGTTTGAGAGATAGGGAATCCCCGTGTGTGTGTCATAGAATCCCAGAGGGTCCCCGACTGTGTGTGAGAGATAAGGAATACAAGAGAGTTTCCGAGTGTGTGTGAGAGATAGGGAATCCCAGAGTGTCCCCGAGTGTGTGTGAGAGATAGGGAATCCCAGAGAGTCCCCGAGTATATGTGAGAGATAGCGAATCCCCGAGTGTGTGTGAGAGGGAGGGATTACCAGAGAGTCCCCGAGTGTGTGTGAGAGATAGGGAATCCCAGAGAGTCCACGAGTGTGTGTGAGAGATAGGAAATCCGCGAGTGTGTGTGAGAGATAGGGAATACCCGAGTGTGTGTGAGAGATGGGGAATCCCCGAGTGTGTGTGAGAGATCGGGAATACCCAAGTCTGTGTGAGAGATAGGGAATCTCAGAGAGTCCCCGAGGGTGTGTGAGAGATTGGGAATCCCAGAGTGTCCCCTAGTGTGTGTGAGAGATAGGGAATCCCAGAGAGTCGCCGAGTGTGTGTGAAAGACAGGGAATCTCCGAGTGTGTGTGAGAGGGAGGGATTCCCAGAGAGTCCCCGAGTGTGTGTGAGAGATAGGGAATCCCAGAAAGTCCCCGAGTGTGTTTGTGAGATAGGGAATCGTAGAGAGTCCCCGAGT
>NW_025161542.1:0-1558 GCF_004010195.1 Chiloscyllium plagiosum
CCTCCATTGATTTTCTTGTAGGGATGTTTTTTTCAAAAGTTTTGTTATGATTCAATTTTGAGACACTTGTGTCAGAGTCTGCAAAGGGGAGAGTGAGAGTGAAAGAAATTTTTAAAAAGCAGAAAGGAAAGGAACTGGCGAGCAGAGGAGCTCCAACTGTAGTGTCTCACCCTGCTAACATCTTATTTCGTGAGCTGGAATGCAGACGAGTCAAGCAACAACCTGACACAGTCATACACACAGCATCATAGCTTACAATGTCCTAGACACCACCGTCACTATCCCTGTATGTCCTGTCCCACGGGCAGGACATGGATGCAATGGAAATGCTGGAACATGCAGTGTTATGGACTAAGATCTGCAGAATGTGATCAATGTGATTATTTGACATTTCTCCAGAATATTAAACTCCAGTACAATTTGAAAAGTTATTAGCATCATCAGTATTGAACTACAAATGTCATAAAAAAATTATCAAGAAGTTACAGCACAGATCGAGGCCACTTGGCCCATCCTGTATTTATTGGCTGTAATACAACTCCCCAGGCTTTACAGCTTTTTGTACTCACCATTGAAAGCAACAATTTCAGACTGTGATCTCTGCCAAACATGCTTTTATAATCAGTTTTATAAATGTATTTCTTTGACAGCTGCACACCTTGTTCCCTGGTTTCTTTCCCAGCCCCTAATGCCATTCCCCGTGGCCTTGCGGGACGACCATTTCTGTTGTTTAATCTCTCCTGCGTTCCCACGTATGACAGACTGTCTCTTTGTCCTTGTCTCAGCCCAACCTTGCTCGCAACCTGTTACATTTCTGTTGGTTCCCAGACGTCTGTAACTTTCACTACGTCCCCTGGGTCAATGGCGCGAGTTTGAATTCTCTTCCTCCTTCGATAATCAGAAATCTTTCCAGTTGCAGTTTCTCCCAGATTTTATTTTGAAAAGCAGTGCATTTGTTTCAGAGTCAAGTATTTGTGAGCCTTCATCGACAATTCCGAGCATTTGGATGGAATTTGTGACCCTCCCACAGATGTGTAACGTTACTGGATTAGCTATGCTAACATGGGCGCAGTGTGCAATTTAGGTGGGTTGGGCTAGCCATGTTTAATGTAGGGTTACCTGGGTAGGGTGGGTGAGCAGGTCATTGCAGACTCGATGAGCCGAATAGACTCTTTCTGCACCCACCGGATTCTGTGATTCTAACTAGTTGTGATTGTTGTCCCATTTTCCTCATGCCAGGTTCACTCAACTCAGATACATATGATTCTGTGGGTGCTCACTCACTCCTTACCTTCAGGTTTACATCAATTTCACACTGTGTGTGAGGGTGGGAATGGATTTCTAAATATTAATACAGCAAGCGAAACCCCTCACAGGTCCGGAACTGTTTCTGCTAATTTCATCACTCACAAGGAACAGGAAAATAAAGGTTCAGTCACAAATCTTACAGGAACATAGCGGATATAATCACCAGGAAAGGCTGAACAGCTCAAAACGCTTTTCTCAAGAAAGGAGGAGGCTCAGTGACAGCCTGGTACAAGTAGAAAGCTTTGTGTCT
>NW_025161543.1:0-1558 GCF_004010195.1 Chiloscyllium plagiosum
AATTCCACCATCTGCCATGGCAGGATTTGAATTTATGTCCCCAGAATATTACCTGGATCTCTTTGGGTTAAGAGCCCAGCGATAATATCACTGTGTCATTGATCCCCCTTGCATATACTTGCATACCTAATTTCCATAGCATATGTTGTAACGTATTTACGTGACAGATTTAGTTTTGATATATAACACACTAATGTTTGCTTCATCTTGCTATTTGTAAGATCCACCCAAACTGATTCTGTGGGAAGTGAGGGAAAGGGTCTGTGGCGTTATTAGCGATTGACTTGGACAAGACTTTCCGGGAGACTCACCTCAACGCTGAGATGATCTGAAGAATTGGTCTGCAATACAGGACAAGCATCAATATTCTTTCCACCCACTTTGCCAGGATAGGTGTCACCATATTCTTCTGCTCCCTCGCACTCGCTGTATATCTGTTTTAACACATACCTCCGAACAAGGCTCACACTCTATCTTCAAATAAGGCTCAAGCACGACCACACTCACTGTTGACTTCAGCACCTTTCTTCCCCCACTTTTTCTGTCACTGACGCAATAGTGCCGCACATTAATACCACTGCATGGATACAACACTGTGGTCAGACTCCCTCCGGACATCTCACTCTTCCCCCCCTCCCCTATACCAGCATTGACAGTCGGGACACCCACTCCAACCTTCACTTCGTCCCTTCTCTTCTCCCATTCCAGGAGAAACATCAGATGCTTATAGTAAATGTCCCTTCCCCTCTGAACTTTGCGTAAACTGTTAATATATTTCCAAATAACTGGATGTTCCACATCAAGTTAGCATTGTCATCTCCTGTGGGCAGCTTCTGCATTATTGTTTGTTCTGTCCTCATTGTTTGAAGTTCTTTCATATAAATTCCACATTCCAACTGGAAAAAGCGGTGGACGCCGACCATTTCCTCTGTGTGAGCTTCTACCTCCATAGTTATCATCAAACCAGTCCAGCAGCGGCTGCAGTTCATCTGGAAGCGCATCAGACAAATGTTCAATAACTTCATGAATGCTTTCAATGTGAATAAATGCAAGGCCATTTATCATTTTAGCTCTGAAAGGAAACTCGGAGTCAATGTTATACTTACTCAAGTGACTTTTTAACATTTTTACTGAAGGGAATAAACATTATTTTTATTTTTATTGCTTTGATTAATACTTTTATCGAACCTGAAAAGGAATAAAAATGAGCTGCGCTGAAATGGGTCTGCACCTAAATGGGTCTTCGGCAAAATGGGCTGCACCAAACAGGCCGCACCAAACAGAATGAAGAATACAGTAAATTACACAGCACAGGGGAACGCCATATAACCATCCCAGGCTGTTATGCAGAAGCAGGGGCGCCCTGGGTAGCTGTCAGGAAATACAGAGTAGAGATCATTACTCATTTTGTGTTTGGAAAGCTGTAACGAGTGGAATTCTTCAGGGATCTGTATGAGGTCATCAACAAATTGCAATCTATTCTAATGAACCGGATGAAGGAGAGGGAGCTCAGTTTGCTCATGCACCAGGATAGTCATTCAATAAGATGTCAAATTGA
>NW_025161544.1:0-1558 GCF_004010195.1 Chiloscyllium plagiosum
GAAACAACGACGAATTAGGAAGAGTCAACACAGATTTATTCATGGAAAATTGTGACTCAAAAATTTCATTGACTTTTTGACATGATGTACCGAAAGATACATAAAGGCAGGGCAGTAGGACTTGTGCATATGGACTTTCGTTAAGCCTTTGACAAGGTTGTGCATGATTGGCTACTTAGCGAAGTGAGATGATATCGAAATTAAAGAGAGCTTGACGATTGAATGGAATTTTGATTTGACGGTAGGAGGCAAAATGGGGTAAGTGGGAATTGTTTTTTTTTTCAGATTGGTGGCCTGTAATCAGATGTGGGGGTAGGTGGTGTTTCCACTGTTGCTTGACTTTTGTGTAAACGATTCGTATGCGAATTTAGGAATCATGGTCAGTAAGAAATCCTGACCAATTAGGTCAATTAGTTGAGGGGTTGCAGATGGAGTTTAATTTAGATAAAGATGTTTTCGTTCGTTTCAGCAACAGAAGGAATGGCAGGACTTACACAGTTAATGCTTAGGCCTTTCCGTTGCTACATTAGGATTGTTCGTTTGCCCTATTTATGTCCTTTACAGATTGAAATCGACCTTGGAAGCCAAATTTAATTATTCAATCAAGCCGCCATTTCGTCAGCTAATCTTACCGTTTTAACTTTCAGCTCTTCAACATGATTTCCCACGACTTCAGGAAGTGATTTTTTTGAACTGCAACAAAATAATATTGTCTCTAAAAGGGTCATAGTTTTGCTGTATCTTTAATGCCTATATCCACCTATTAAAATTACTTCGTTCTATCCTTTAAATATCAATGTAGGTTTGACTATTGTCCCTCCGTAGCTTACTGAAATGCTGCCTGTAGGTTTCTGGCAAAAGCTCATTTGCTCCTAAAATGGCCGTCTTCATATCCTCATACGGCCCAAACACCTCCCCTGATAGTGATGAAAATAGCTCATTCGCTCACACCGACAAGAAAAATCCACATGGTCACTGTCACCTTCGTTTGTTTGGCCACCATATCAAAAGAGATGGAAAAAAGGCTTCTACATCCTTCTGGACCAATGGAGTCCATGATTGAATACTTTTGAATAAATTCCCAACAGGCCTTTTGCTGCCATGGGTTTGCTCATCCACCTCTCTTCCACACGAAGCTTACCTTCAGCCTTCATCACCATTCTTTTAAGCTAACTTTACTGTCTAAGTGTCAATTTCTGCAGTTCAAGCTCTCTTTCTCTTTCTTTCCTTTCCTCTGTGTACCTTTCTTTTCTTATTCGGCAAGGACATTTCATTTTTTTTCCTCTTAACTTGACTCTCAATCGTCATTCATACAGTTTCAAGTCTTTATCGCTCCTTTTCTTTTGCCTCTATCTCAATCTGCATCATTCTCAATTGAATTTTTCACCAAATCTGAAGGGTCTGATGGAGTTTCGAGCAAATTGAAATGCTGAAATTATCGTTTCGTTCCTCATGGAAGGAAGCAGCTTCAACTCCAGCTTGACTGACAATTCCAGCGGCTTTTCCTTGATCGCATTTTGGAAATATCACAAAGTCAGTTTTTCCATCCCCATAAAGC
>NW_025161545.1:0-1558 GCF_004010195.1 Chiloscyllium plagiosum
TGACAGGGAAAGCCTCCAGTATAATTCCTTCTTCAAAACTCAATGAAAATCAGCATTACTCATTTGAAAACTGTTCTCTTCATATTTGGTGATTTGAGAGGTCAGGAGATATCAAGCAAACAGCAATAAGTAAACCGCCCTAGTCTCTTCCTTAGGCATATTATTCTAAAAGAATTACAATTGTGAGGTAATCAATGATCATCGATCAAAATAACAGTTCACAATGACATGGTGGTGCGCCAACTATGAATATGCACACTGCATTTTACTGGTCTTCAACTTGTACTTCTGGTACAAGTCAAAATGCAAAAAGCTGTGAAGAATACGCCGTGTTTCTGTTATTTATCGGACTATGTTGGTCAGCCAGTCTGCATTGTGGAAAATTTATATTAAGAGAATTCGAGTAGACAGTATCTATCGTAACCATTCTTTCAAAGAAAAATGTGTGAACTCATGCGCACAATAAATTATATATTTTATCTGCAATGCATATTTTCAGATGCTGCTTACCCAACTATTGGGTCAAAAACTAAAGGCTGGGATAAGAACTACTTGATATAGGAAATAACTATGAGAGCCTCTAATTGTGCATTCATGTAACTGTACTTAATCATGAGTCGGCCAAAGTTAGGTCTATTATGGATACCAAAGGAAGCATAGTAATTTAAGCAGTACAGATAACAATAACCCATGTTCAAGACAAGGCATTGTGTTTACAAATGATTGACCAGACTTGTGGTCCATCAGCAAGCCAAATCATTGTCATTGTCTGAATTTTTTGCCTAATTCAATAAGTTAACAAGGTCACAGGTTACCTAATTGTCGCACATTCCTGTTCAGTTTCACATAATTCAATTTTATAGTATTTAACAAATCGAACTACCTCTGCTTAGAAGCTGAATCAGAAATTGCTGGCGAAACGTAACAACTCAGCATCAGTGGGGTTTACACAAAGTTTGGTTTTGAATGCGGTGAGCTTTCTTCAGAAAACCAAAAGAAAAATAACGTCATTCTGTTCATTTCTGCCTCAAATAAAAGGCTGCTTATGTTAACCTTTGACTTATTTTTATTCTCTGAAACAAATTGAGATATCCAAACAGCATTCATGTCCTCAACTTGGATCAGGATTTTATGTGCTTCGATTAGCTTTCTTCTCATTTATATTTTAAATAATAACAAATAAGTTCACAGAAACTCAATATGTCCGATCTCTGTTCATGAGTTAATCAATTATTCGACTTATAGTTCTAGTGAATCAGTTCTGGAGAAAATGTAGTATACAGACTATTCCTTGTGAGTAACAAACTAGAATCTGGACGAACATTCATGATATAGTTCCATAAATGCACAGTAACGCCTATAACAAATCATCCTTGTATTTGTTACCTAGTCCACTTCCCATGGAACAGCAATATTCCATCCACCTTTTTTAAGAGCGGCTCGAAATTCATACTAGCATTTCGTGATGCATGTACTATCACGCACTCAGAGTGGTGTGAAGCATCTGTCTTTCAATGAAAATCTGGTTTCTGCATTTTGTTAAAAATTGACAAATTCC
>NW_025161546.1:0-1558 GCF_004010195.1 Chiloscyllium plagiosum
TCACTAGCACCTACACCCTTCGCTATCTCTGTGCCATTCTGTCTCCCTCTCTCCTTAAATTGGAAGGTTTTATTTGCTAGTCCTCTGGGATCCTCCCTGACTCCAGTGATTCCTGAACGTTTCTAGAATGATCACCAGCAACGCCTCCATAAACTCCTCAGCTACCTCTTTAGAACAATGGGGTGCAGTCCATCAAATTGCGTGATTTGTCCGCATTCAGAAATGTCAACATCCCTAGTACCTCCCCCTTAGTGATGGTCACTACACGCACCTCCGCCCACTGATTTCTTGAAGTTCGGGCAAGCTGCGAGTGTCTTCCACTTTGAAGACTGATGCAAAGTGTCTGTGCAATGCCACTGCCATTTCATTGTTACCCATAACTCTTCAGGACTCATTTTCCAGCAGTCTGACGTTTGCTCTTCTCTCTATATATCTTATATATGTTAAACAAAACTCTTTCAATCGCCTGTCATATTATTAACAAGCTTACTTATCGCTGTATATTATCTTCTCTACCGTATTGCTTTTATTAATAATCCTCCACTGGTATGTAAAGGCTTCTTTTTCCTATGGACTCCCAATAACCTTTCCCACATTATATGCTTTCTCTTTTGA
The DNA here is from genome assembly GCF_004010195.1 of Chiloscyllium plagiosum. Taxonomy (NCBI): domain Eukaryota; kingdom Metazoa; phylum Chordata; class Chondrichthyes; order Orectolobiformes; family Hemiscylliidae; genus Chiloscyllium; species Chiloscyllium plagiosum. Next base: position 616 of record NW_025161546.1, read on the forward strand.
TTTTATGCTGTTCTTGACATCCCTAATCACTCATGGCTGCATTGTCCTCCCGAGTATGTTTCTTCTTCTTTGGGTTGAATTTCTGATGTTCATCTGGATCATCCCCACAAACCCCATCCATTGCTGCTCCATGGTCTTCCCTGCTCGGCTTCCCTTCCAATTAACTCTGGCCAGCTTCTCCCTCAAGAATTTGTAGTTAAATTACTCAATTCTAATCACAGTACGTCAAGAAGAGAGCAATAGATATTAACTGAAAGAAGGAGAACCGAGAAATGGGACACGAGATTGATTGGAGGATTTATTATCCAGATACAAAGAGACAAAGGGTGAGAATATAGATGAAGAGATGTCAAAAACGCGAAAACTAGATGAATGGCAGATGTAGATGCACTTCCGTATTTATTTTCCCAATTCCTGTTTGCTATGGTTTTTGTACAGTGTAGGTACAACAGAGTAATATGGTCAAATGTTGTATCTGATGCCAGAATTTTTCTCTCCAATAATAACCCAGCAGGACAATATGTTTGTTTGCCGGTGGAAAGGCAGTTAACTAAAATAAGTTGGGACGTCAGAAGCAGGAATTTACAACATACATCCTGCCAAGAACGAGAGACGAGAGCCGGGAATCCCAGAAAGAGAGAAACGTTGTGAAGATGAGGATCAAATATTGTTTTATTGTTTTATAAATTTTATACAACGTATACATCACATTTCATTAACTGTGTCTCCGTTGTTCATCATGAATATATTGTACACATATGAATAATCTTACCTTACTGCACGTCCAATCATTAAATACTGTATGTGAAATCATTCTTCCCCCATTTCAAATTGTCCTGTTTTATTTTCATTTTCACTTGCTATTCCTTCTTCTTAATGTATTCTGTTTATTTCTTTGCATTTCATTTTCTTCCATTTGTCAATAAAATATTGGTAACTGGGA
>NW_025161547.1:0-1558 GCF_004010195.1 Chiloscyllium plagiosum
GGGCAGCACGGTGTCTCAGTGGGCAGCACGGTGAATCAGTGGGCAGCTCGGTGACTCAGTGGGCAGCTCGGTGTCTCAGTGGGCAGCACGGTGACTCAGTGGGCAGCACGGAGACTCAGTGGTCCGCTCGGTGACTCAGTGGGCCGCTCGGTGACTCAGTGGGCAGCACAGTGACTCAGTGGGCAGCTCGGTGTCTCAGTGGGCAGCACGGTGACTCAGTGGGCCGCACGGTGACTCAGTGAGCAGCTCGGTGTCTCAGTGGGCAGCACGGTGACTCAGTGGGCCGCACGGTGAGTCAGTGGGCAGCTCGGTGTCTCAGTGGGCAGCACGGTGACTCAGTGGGCAGCACGGTGACTCAGTGGGCAGCTCGGTGACTCAGTGGGCAGCTCGGTGTCTCAGTGGGCAGCACAGTGTCTCAGTGGGGCAGCACTGTGTCTCAGTGGGCAGCTCGGTGTCTCATTGGGCAGCACAGTGTCTCAGTGGGCAGCTCGGTGTCTCAGTGGGCAGCACAGTGTCTCAGTGGGGCAGCACAGTGTCTCAGTGGGGCAGCACAGTGTCTCAGTGGGCAGCTCGGTGTCTCAGTGGGCAGCACAGTGTCTCAGTGGGAAGCTCGGTGACTCAGTGGGGCAGCCGGTGTCTCAGTGGGCAGCACGGTGACTCAGTGGGCAGCTCGGTGACTCAGTGGGCAGCACGGTGTTTCAGTGGGCTGCACGGAGACTCAGTGGGCCGCACGGTGTCTCAGTGGGCAGCTCGGTGACTCAGTGGGCAGCAAGGTGACTCAGTGGGCAGCTCGGTGTCTCAGTGGGCAGCACGGTGTTTCAGTGGGCTGCACGGAGACTCAGTGGGCCGCACGGTGTCTCAGTGGGCAGCACGGTGTCTCAGTGGGCAGCACGGAGAGTCAGTGGGCCGCACGGTGACTCAGTGGGCAGCACGGTGTCTCAGTGGGCAGCACGGTGACTCAGTGGGCAGCTCGGTGTCTCAGTGGGTAGCACGGTGACTCAGTGGGCAGCTCGGTGTCTCAGTGGGCAGCTCGGTGTCTCAGTGGGCAGCTCGGTGTCTCAGTGGGCAGCACGGTGACTCAGTGGGCAGCTCGGTGACTCAGTGGGGCAGCACAGTGTCTCAGTGGGCAGCTCGGTGTCTCAGTGGGCAGCTCGGTGTCTCAGTGGGCAGCACGGTGACTCAGTGGGCAGCTCGGTGACTCAGTGGGGCAGCACGTGGCTCAGTGGGCAGCTCGGTGACTCAGTGGGCAGCACGGTGACTCAGTGGGCAGCCCGGTGTCTCAGTGGGCAGCACGGTGTCTCAGTGGGCTGCACGGAGACTCAGTGGGCCGCACGGTGTCTCAGTGGGCCGCACGGTGTCTCAGTGGGCCGCACGGTGTCTCAGTGGGCAGCACGGTGTCTCAGTGGGCAGCACGGAGACTCAGTGGGCCGCACGGTGACTCAGTGGGCCGCACGGTGACTCAGTGGGTAGCTCGGTGTCTCAGTGGGCAGCACGGTGTCTCAGTGGGCTGCACGGTGACTCCATGGGGCAGCACGGTGACTCAGTGGGCAGCACGGTG
>NW_025161548.1:0-1559 GCF_004010195.1 Chiloscyllium plagiosum
AGAGCATGTCTTCAGTTTCCCCTTAACTGACCTGCACTTTGTGCATCATTTCCAAATGTTCTCTACCCAATGTTGTACTGTTGGAATGATTTGAACAGCAGAGAAATCATTTCTTTGCACAGTTGAATTCAGTGAAATGAGTTCCATGTATAACTACACGTAATATTTCTGCTCCTATTATATACATATAAAATAAAGTTAATCGCACAATTCAACGGTAATCTCCTTACAGATGTATGATTTCTCTCATTCACCTGCCATCGATTTTTGTTGCTGAGTCGTGTTTCTGTTTTGTGAAGAAATACGAATGAGCTGGAGAAGAAATGGCAGTCCCCATGGTGGGGATTCTCCAACACTGCAGCAAGATGGTGGGGTCAGGGAGGTGGGTGGGGTGTCACAAGAACTATTCTGGAGGGAACGGGAGAGACTCGTGGTATACGGGGGAGAACCAAGGCAGTGAGGAGAATGAATTGCGGCCTGGAGAGATCTCTGGCTACAATCTCAAGACAGCAGCTAAATGGAAGAGGACAAAAAGAGTGACTCACAGTATCAGGCTAGGCTGACTGTGAAACAGGGAAGAGATATTGGGAAGTTAGAGGGAGGAGTGTGAACAATTCAAGCTCACTGTTAGACTGTTAATAACCACCATATAGTTACTGGGAGGTATGTAGATGAGAGCAGGCTCACATACTGCAATGCCCCTCTGAGACAAGTTACCATGGACGCCCCGGGGGGGGGACTAAAACAGTGGGAGGTTAGCCATCCTGCAGCAGCTCCCACAGCTGCTGGCAACCTCCAGGCCGGTCGTTCTGGCCAGAGTGTTCAACTGCATCATCGATGTGGATGGACCATCCGGAGGGGCTGACAGCGAACTGGACTCCACGGTCAGATTCCTGCTGGAAACAGTTAAAGTCACCAAGCTGCACGATATCTTCAGGACTCTCTGCAGGCGCAGCGAAACATAGATACACCTGGTCACAACCAGCTGGGTCTCTCCGCTCAAGGATAGATTTCCTGTTTGTGCACCACCCATTCTGGGTCAGATCCATTGACGTCAACTGGTGCTCTTCACTGACCACTGCCTCTTGCTGGCTGACTGTCACCTGCAGGACGACCCCCGGAGTCTGGCAAGGGAACGTGAAAGTTGAATATGAAACTGCTAACCCCAGAAAATGTTGAGACGAAGAGGGATTATACGGGTTGGAGAACCGTGAAGCGCATAAATAAGTCCCAAGCGGACTGCTGGAAAACAGTCAAAAGGGATATCTGGAGGTGTTTTATCATTAAAAGGTTTCAGAAGGTGGAGTAGAGCTGCGCAAGTCTATCCAAATCCCAGAAAAACATGCAGAACCGACTGCTGCTGTAGACAATTGGGGTCGATGTCACCGAGGTAATGTGTCAGCAAGTGTCGCTCTTTATCACGGAGTCCTTGAAGATCATCTTCCGGGCCAGATTCACAACAATGGAGCAAGATGAGACATGCTGGCGTTTCTTCTTCCCGAAGGTGCACAAGGAGAGCTCTGTACTCAGCAGCTTGAAAGAAGATAATGGCTCAGTAA
>NW_025161549.1:0-1559 GCF_004010195.1 Chiloscyllium plagiosum
CCGCCTTATATATGTAAACGTCATCAGTCACTATAGTGTTCCATATCTCTGTTAGTATATAAAATACATTTCTCGCTGAAATACCTCCTGTCTGTGCCTTTAGCCTGCCTACCTCTCCCTACATCCATCCCTATCCCTATCTCCGGAGTATAATCCGGCTCCGTCTATCTCTGTAAATTCCTCCAATCCCCAAACCCCTTTGTCCCACTGACATTCTTGACCAGATGTAACTCTGTTTAACTCTAACATCCTCGAACCCCTGTAAGCCTGCATATCTCTGTAACCTCTATCCATCTGTTCAACCTCCCACTACTGAGGAATAACTCTCTTCATTCGCCAAAAAGCAGATGGAATGACAGTGAACATATGTGATGGAACTGTCATTCCGGAGATGTAGCTGCTGAATGAACATTGCTGGGAAGGGAATATTGAAGGTTTGTTGGGATCGAGGCAGACAACAAGTTGTGAGGAAAGGATGACGTTAGTGCATTAATGAGACAGACATGTGGAACTGAAGTCCAAACTTTGGAGGCTATTTGGGTGGAGCTGAGAATAAGCAAGCAGCAGCAACCGTTAGTAGGAATTCTTTTGTAGGCACCAGACAGTGATGGTAATGTCATTATGGTTACAGTCAGGACACTGAATATACTTGTAGCAAGGGCAGGACAGTAACTGTGTGTGACAGTAGTCTCCATCCCGACTGGATAACAAATGAGTATCAGGGCTGGAATGGATGGATTCCTGGATTATATACGAGATGGGTTTTTATAACATTATATCAAGGAGCCGTCAACAGAATTGTCTATTGTCAATGAAATTCTGTGTAATATTAAATATCTAATAATCCCAATTTCAAGAGGTTTTGTGCGCGGAGACTCATAATGTTTTCATGTCAATACTGAGTTTGAGTTCAGACCATGAGATGTAGGAGTAGAATGAGGCCATTTGGCCCATTGAGGATGCTCTGCCCTTCAATCAGTTCATGGCTGACCTGATACTCTTCAACTCTACTTTTCTGCCTTTTCCACAAAACGCTTGTTTCCCTGATTCATTAAAATCTGACCATCTTTGCTGTAAATCTTCTTAAAGACCCAAACTCGACAGCCCCTTGCAGTCAGGAGTTCCCACAGAGTCCCTACCCTCTGAGTGAAGACATTCCTCCTCCTCTCCATCTTAAACGTGTGAGCCATTGCAGGGATTTTATGCCCTCCGGTTCCAGATTCTCACACAATTGAAAAGGAAGGAAGTGACAAAGATAATTATTGCAGAAGACATGTAAATTGGTGGAGTTGAGGTTCATAAGCATGGATATCCAAGGTTGCAGGAATTTACTAATCAGTTGCAAAGATGTTCGATGATGTGGCAAATTGAGTTTAATTTGAACAAGTGTCAGATGATGGAGTTTAGGATGTCAAATTCAAGAAGAAAGTTAGGATACTGAGGGACATTGATATACAGAAGGATCTTGGTGCAAGTCAGTGACTTCCTGAAAATGGCAACACAAGTGTTTCAGATGAGAAAGAAAACAAATGGAACACTGGTCTTCATCGGTCACAACA
>NW_025161550.1:0-1559 GCF_004010195.1 Chiloscyllium plagiosum
AACCATAGGTTTATGGTGGAATAGGGAAGATTTAAAAGGGAAGAAGAGGGATTTTATTTTCCACAGAGGGTGACGTGTTTATGGAATGCGCTGCCAGAGGAAGACTGGCAGATGCAAGTATAGATCCAACATTTGAAATACATTAGGACAAACATATGAATGTGAACCGTTTAGATGCGTATGTGCCAAATGCAAGCAGATGGGAATAGTTTAGTTTGGAAAACCTGGCCAGCATGGACAAGTTGGACCAAAGACTGTGTTTGTGTGTGATATGGCGGTATGAATATAGAAATCAAAGAAAAAGGAAGAAAAGATGTGATGCAAGCAAATTGTCAAGAAATATAAAAACAAGCGGCACGGTCTTTTCCATGTTTGTAAGAAGACTTCAAGAAGTGTGTGTGATCTTTGGTAGAAAGGAAGTCAGGAAAGTATATTCAAGACATTTGGAGTGTTTGACTGGGGAACTGGATACAGGGAGCAGACAGGTAATTTACACCAGCATTTTACATCGTTCCTCACAGGTGAAGGTGCTGTAAATATTTCAATGGTATAAACAAAATGGTAATAGGAGGGAAGATCTTGAACTGTCTCTAACAGAAGGAATAAAGCATTTCTCAAACAGATAAGACCAAGGGTAAACATGTCATCAACAATTCAGACCTGGTTTCAAAATAAGTGGTCACAGAGCGGCTGGTGGCACTGTGTGAAATACTCCATAATTCTGATTGAAGGAGTGACCCAGTGAATCTTGAGACCCTCCAATGTGGCGCCTGTCTTCAAGAAACGAGCGAGACTGAAAGCAGGACCCACTTAGCCTCACCATTATTGCTGGGAATCTGTGAGCGTCTGTTATTAAGGAAGGGACTGCAGAACATTTAGAAAAGCTTCACAGCGTCAGCATTAAAAGGGGGACTTGGTAGACATGAGGCTTTCCAGAGATTTTCCACAAGATATCACTAAATAAATATTCTTACGCAAGACAGAAGCTCATAGTCTGATGGATAATGCATGAGCATGGGATGACACTTGGTAAACACTTTGAAATCGGAGAGTCATGACTCATCGATCTTTATGAAAAAAATGCATCTACTGGAGTACCACAAATATCAGTCCGATGGCAAGAGCTGCTTACAAGATCTGCACTCAGCTCCTGACGGCGGGAGCTGAGTGCAATATATATTCGAGTTTGAGGACGACACTGACAACCATAAGGCAGCTGTTATTGAATGGAGAGAACTCCCAAAAAAGGAGCAGTACAACGGTGTTTCTGTGTTGGAAGCATAATGTTAGCATGTTTATGCAGAAATGTTGGTTCATTAGACTGGTTCCTGGGATGAAAGGATTGAATTATTGAATACATCAAAAATGCTGAGGCAATTATTCATTGTGGTTTAAATGAATGAGGGTGTCATTACTAAAACGGACAAGATACATAGGGGGCTTGACAAGGTCGGCATTGAGAATGTGATTCCACACCAGGGCAGAGTCTCGAACTCAGAGATGTAGATACAGAGTAAGAAATATCTATTTCAAACTGAGATGTAAAGAAATGTCTTCTT
>NW_025161551.1:0-1559 GCF_004010195.1 Chiloscyllium plagiosum
GAGATAACTGTTCAGCATCGGCCTCTATGCAGAGCACAGCAATACAATTGTTTTCAGGCCACTCTGAGTGAAGCCGTCACAAGAGGTTGAGATGAATTTTATTGTACTTTCTCTAACGTTCAATGTTTTTTGATGTACTTATCCAAATTATAGTGAGATTGGACAGTAAAATCCTGAAACAAACCCAATGGCAGCATTTGAATCAGCAATCAGCATATTTATATCCTTCTGTTCTCGGGGACAGCATTGCAAGGAACCGGACAACACTGCTCTGAGTCTCCAAAGTCATTCTTTGAAGAAGGAAACAGCGTGCAATGTCCAAAAGATGGAGGCAGTGACGGAATGTTTCAGGCAAAACTAATCTGCGCTGTCCGTTCTTATTTTCTGATTTTCTTTTATATTCTGTTTTCTGAAAAATTGTTTTCTCTCTAAATTTTTAATTAAAATAATCCTAGGGGAATGTAGAATGAGAGAGCCAGAATGCAAATAAGGGGTGGAGGTGCAAGACCACGAGTTCTGAAATCCAGTCGGGTCTTTCGTCTGGGCTGAGACGAATTCTGGGTAATCCAAGATGGAGGACGGGAAAACTTTCTGGCTGTAAGAGCTGCACCTTTTTTTGAGGTATGTTAGGTGTTGGAGGTGATTTCCTCGAATTCCAAGGCAGCGATTACTGTTTTATATGGTTGCATTGTTTTGGTACTTTGGAAAAAAAATCAAAACAACAGCAGATTGAAAGGGGGAAGAGCAGACAAAGGAAGCACATGGTGAGAGAGAGAGAGAGAGAACCTGCACAGTTACCACCTTTGCTGTTTGAATTCGTGCATCGCTGGACATCGGAGTGCCCCTGGAAAAATTAACAAATAGAGAAATTCACAACTAATCTTGGAGGATCTCTTAGTCGAAATTCACAGCACAGAATCAGATGAGTTAGTTGTTGTTTTAAGTCTGTCCAAGACAAAGGCTGCAGTAGTGAGGACAGTGGATTCTTTCCTGATTACATGTTTTTGGAGCTAAGTCTCTTGATTAAACTTAAAATATAAGCCATAGCTGTTAATTTAACCTGGGACAGTGTTTGTAGAGGAATAAGAAGGTGTTATTTTTCTGGGTCTGAAGATTGTGAAGGAGCAAGAATGGCCTTTGCTGTGATATGTACTTCTTGTCAGATGTGGGAGTTTAAAGAGAGTTTAAGGTTTACTGCAGATATATCTGCCATAAATGCTGTTGGATGCGAATATTATCAGATAGAGTGGATCGGTTGGAGAGATAGATAGAAGCGATGAGGAATTTGCAACAGCAGCAGTGTGTGATGGATGGCAGTTATAGGAAGTGGGGAAAGTCTCAGATACAATCATACAGATGGGTTAACTCCAGGAAGGGTGAGAGAGGTCGGCACCTAGGGCAGGAGTCTTTTGTGGATATACCCATTTCAAACAGGTATGCTGTTTTGGAAAATGTCGGGGGTGATGGATGCTCAGCGGAACGTATCAAGAAACAGCCAGATTTCTGGGACAGAGACTGGTTGTAGTGCAACGAGGGGTATGTCGGCTTCCAAGAGATCA
>NW_025161552.1:0-1559 GCF_004010195.1 Chiloscyllium plagiosum
CTGCAGAAATGTCTCCTGGTTCACAGCTTTGAGGTCTCTCGAGGTGTCTAACATGCCTTTTCGGTTTTTTTTTCCTTTTCTGTTTATGATTTCCCCAGCACCCATGTTCTGGTTGTTTTCCTCTTTCAGAAGTAAGGCCAAAGAATCATGAGTAGACGTGGTCAGGCCGCACATGGACAGCAGACTTATGTTGAGGCATCGATTATTTGTTTGATGTTGCTGCCTGGTGGTGCTTAGGGCCTGGATTCTTGGCTGTTGGAGTGAAATCTTAGACACAGACACTTGCATTTATAAAATCAAAAAGGGCATGAAATTCGTTTTCGTCTTTCTTTCAATGGACTGAAGAGAGACAGTACTCAAGAATAATGATTGCTTTGCTAAATTGCCTTTTCTAAGTGCGTGCTTATGGGATTCTGCCAAATGAGGAATAGTTGATAATTGGTATATACATGATACTTTGTCTTGTTTAATATTTCAATAAAGTTACACCAATTCTTCTTTTCATTGTAATTTAAGTGTGTTGAAACAACAAAGTGCGTTTTCATTGAAACTGAGCAATGGATCAATCAAATAATATCCGCAAAATGGTAGCTTACATTTGGATTTATTTTAAATGAACCAAATTAGGGTCTAAGCTATTTCCACAATATATTTTGGAGGAGCGCGGTGTGCCTTGGCTAATCTCAGCAAATATACCATCCCCACTGACTTCACAATCAGACAAGCATGCGAAATAGGAGTAGGAGTCAGCCATATGGTCATTCGAGCTGCTCTGCCATTCCTCTGAAATATGCCTGATTCGACATTTCGCAAGTATACTTTCTTGCCTTTTCCGGTAACTCTTGATTACCTGACTGATCAAGAATCTATCTATATCAGCTTTAACTATTTTCAAGGATGCTGCCGCCACCCCAGTTCTTTGTGAAAAGGCGATCTATCCAAGAGAAGTACTTCCTCCTCATCCTGGGCTTTAACAGGCGCCACTTTTATTCTCAGACTATACCCTCTACTTCCAGACTCTCCCACGAAGGAAAGCAGCCGCTGAGTATTGCCCCAGTCAATCTACTTTGTTGTTATACATGATCCAATTAGATCACTTCGTACTCTTCTTATCTCAAGTGAATATAGTTCAGTCTTATTTAGTCTCTGCTAATGACGCAATCCCCCCAGACCAGGGATCTTCTCAACGTAATAGTATCTTCCTCGAAATAAGTGGATGAAAATCGATCACTCTGTACAGTCTGGAATTTTATTCGTTTTTGGCGCTAAATTGGAAAAATACCCTACACCCTACACCGGTATATTTACCAACGTGAGTCGCCAAATGAGTTCAACACAAGTCCTGAAGGTTTGTCCATCATATTCTGAGGAACTACTTCCAGGAGAAAAGTTTATCGTTTAGACTTTACAGTACTCAAACAATGAGCCATTTCATTGCGTGTTGAATTTCGCATTAATGTCTTTAACAAATAAATTAGAATGGTTGATAATCATAGGTGAACAATAAATCATCTCATTGACAATGGTGAATGTATCCCATTCTTCCTGTAGACTTCTTG
>NW_025161553.1:0-1559 GCF_004010195.1 Chiloscyllium plagiosum
CCAGCACAGAGTCAGTGACCTAAAGTGAGGATTTGTTACATCTCCTGGTTATGTATATTGACCCAGCCAGCCCAGAGTCAGTGCTCCAAACTGAGGAGACTGTAAATATCCTGGATATATATATTTAAACAAACAGCAAAGAGGCAGTGCCCTAAACTGAGGAGACTTGAAATCTCCCGGCTATATATATGTACTAATCCATCCAGCACATAGTCTGAACCCTAAACTAGGGAGACTGTAAATCTCCTAGTTATATATATTTATTTAAGCTGCCAGCCCACAGTCAGTGCCCTAAACTGAGGAGACTCTAAATCTCCTGGATATGTATATTTATTTAATCAGCCAGACCTGAGAAAGTGCCCAAAACTGAGGAGATGCTAAATATACTGGTTTTATATATTTAGCCAGCAGGCACAGAGTCAGTGCCCTTTACTGAACAGGTTCTAAATCTCCTGGTTATATCTATTCATTTAACCAGCCAGCCCAGAGTCAGTGCCCAAACTGTGGAGTCTCTAAATATCCTGGCTATAAAAGTTTTAACCAGCCACCACACAGTCAGTGCCTTAAAATGAGGAGTCTCTAAATCTCCAGGTTATATTTAATTTACCATCTCGCACAGAGTCAGGGCCTTAAAATGAGGAGACTCTAAATCTCCTGGTTATATACAATTAACCTGCGAGCACAGAATCAGTGCCCCAAACTGAGTAGACTCTAAATATCCTGGTTATATGTCAATATTTAAGCAGCCAGCACAGGGTCAATGCCGTATAATGAGCAGAGTCTAAATATGCTGCTTATATTTATTTATTTAACCAGCAAGCACAGAGTCAGTGCCCTAAATCGAAGAGACCCTATATCGTCTGGTTATATATATTTATTTAAACAGCAAGCACAGAGTCAGTGCCCTAAACTGAGGAGACCCTAAATCGTCTGGTTATATATATTTATTTAATCAGCCAGCAGAAAGTCAGTGCCCTAAACTGAGGAGACTGTAATTCTCCTGCTTCTATATATTGAACCAACCAACAATGAGCCAGCACCCCAAACTGAGGAGAATGTGAATCTAATGGTTATATATATTTATTTAACCAGCCAGCATAATGTCAATGCCCTAACCTGAGGAGACTCTAAATCTCCTGTTTATATGTATTTATTTAACTAGCCAGCACAGTCTCAGTGCCCTATAATGAGCAGACTCCAAATCTTTGGTGATATATCTTTAGCATCCAGCACAGAGTCAGTGCTCTAAACTGGACAGACTCTAAATCTCCTGGTTTTACATTTATTTTTTAAACCATTCAGCACAGAGTCAGTCCCTAGTCTGAGGAGACTGTAAATATCCCGGTTATATATATATTAAAACATCAGACACAGAGTCAATTCCCTTAACTGAGGAGACACTAAATCTCCTGGAATTATCTATTTATTTAACCAGCTAGCCAAGGGTCAGTGCCCTTAATTGAGGAGACTCTAAATCTCCTGGTTATATATGTTTAAACAGACAGCACAGAGTTAATGCCCTTAATTGAGGAGACTCTAAATCTACTCGTTATGTTTCT